>NC_056741.1:243060088-243314650 GCF_019279795.1 Protopterus annectens | reverse complement strand
AAGGACGACTCATCTAAGTCTGACTGCCAGTCGCCCCTCTGACTAAGGATCTCTAGTATCTCTGCAAAGAGATATCCTCAGCTGAGGGACCGAGGGGACCCTTCTGGCTCGTCTAAGTCTGTGTCAGATGTCAAAGACTCCTGTGGGGAGTCTAAGTGCCTCCTCTTGCACAGTCTCTTTCTGGGCACCTCCTCAGTGGGAGGGTCTGGGGAGGTCTCAGAAGAGCAGGGGACACCCTGTGGGGGTACTTGAGGCTCAGGGTCTCTACGCTTAGAGGGGTCAGTAGAAGCAGAAGTAGACACAGGAGCTTGAGGTGAGAAGGAAAGCTGAATCGATGCTGATGTTGTCTTTGGAGACAAAACTCTCCTCATAGCATCGAAGGAACCATGGCTCTGACGAGGAGGAGTGGACGGACCCGAGAGTACCATACAATCCTCCCACACCGAAACCCTGGGCTCCGAGCCTGAGGTAGGAGCTGAGCTCATCCGAGCCGAAGCCCCAAGAGGGAGAGTCAGCACCGACAAGTCGGTGTGACTATCCTTCCCGAACCCGACTGGAGAGCGTCGGCTCCTAGAGCCCTCGGTCGGCACAGAGACATCCGAGTAGATGGAGCCAATAACCCCAGAGTGGATATTGGCTCCAAGGGTCCAACCACCATCGGTTCGACTTCCTTCAGCTCCAAGAGTCCAGTGCGGCCCGGAGGAGAACTAGACAAGTTTGGTTCCATGGTCTTCTGCACCGACAAGCTGGTCGGGGCCGACAACAATTTGGCAAGTCCTGGTGCCTGTAAAACCTTCTGCACTAGCTGATCCACGTCCAAATCCAAAAGGCTGACTGTAGCTGAATGCACCGAAGGTGCTGACTGGAGCAGAGGTGAAGAAGGAACTTTGGAGACCTGCTCCAATACTGAGAGCTGGCTCCAAATCAAAGGTACACTCGGCTTCGATGACTGTGGAACCGATGACCCTCCTTCTGAAATTTTAGCCTTTTTGGATACCTTATCTGAAGACTTGGATTTTGAAGATTTGGAAGACGTACTAGCACCTTCATGGCTATTCAAAACCTCTGAAAAAGATTGCTCTAGCAATCCTCTGTGTATAAGTTTCCTCCTTCTCTCCAAGAGGACTCTTGAAGAGAAGGATTGACAAATGCTACAGGTGTCTTGGAGGTGCTTGGCCCCCAAGCAGTAGACACATTGAATATGTCAGTCAGTGATGGACATTTTCTGCCCACAATCTGGGCATTTTTTTAAAACTCGATTTGGGATGGGATTTCTCCCTAACCTCTGACATACTGAGAAAAAAACAGTAAATAGATTCACAAACAACTATGCCCAACCCGACCACTATCTACAACAGTAATATATATATATATATATATATATATATATATATATATATATATATATATATATATATATATATATATATATATATATAAATAAAAATATAATACAAATATGGGACTAAGAGTCCCACAGAAAAAAAAACCTAACTGCTAAAGGGATTAATAGTAGGCCCACACAAACTAAAAAGCCAAGTCCCTAATTTAAAACAATTTAAACTATCTAAACTGTCTAAACTATCTAAAAATAATAAAACTAACACACACTACATAAATATATCAAAAAGGAAAACTTTTTTAAAAACTTTTCAAAAACTAGTTGTTTCTAAAATGGTCCGAGCTATCTGGATCACCGAGATCTCTCTTGCAGCGGCAAACTAGATCTGAGGTAATTCTAACAGTGCATGGTGGGATAAGGGGCTGGTCTCAAGCTACTGGCAAACCTTGAGCTTGCTATCGGCCGTGTCGGAGCCGAGGATCGGCTCCAACCCATCAGTGAGAATAATTGGCGAGATTAACAACTTCACATCATCCGTTAAGAATAAGCCCTATTTAGAACTAACTCTGTGTTTGAATGATGTCATCATTTAGCCCAAACCCTGTCTTTACCCCTATTCCAGACTGTCTCATATGTTTACTAGCTGTACTTGTGTCAATATCTCAAAAACCTTGTTTAAACAAATACGGCTTACGTTTATACCTTGCTCTTTATTTGTTAACTGGATAAGTGAACCAGTTTATTTACTGGCCCTTTACAGTCACAGATTTAGAAGGGTAAATTTATTACATATGAACACGTCAGACAATCTCCATGCTTTTATAAGCCATGAAAACTTCATACTGAGTGAATGGAGAAAACACACGCAGAGAAATGGAAAAATATGAAAACAGGTCTAAACCCTGGCACTGTGAGGGAGAGACCTTAACTACCAAGCCATCAGGCTGCCCAGTATTGTTATGGTCAGCCACTCAAAATGTCCTATTTATTTCACCTGGAGATGTGCCAGTGAATTTATTCTGTGCTTTTTTACATGCTTTAATTACATCTAGAAAATCAAGACTGTTATCCTTCACAAGCATTTGTGCAATTTTCCACACAGCTGAAAAATACACAGATAACAAGTACAAAGATTTCTGACCAAGATTTCTTCATGCAGGTCTGAATAGGAGTCATAACTGTCCTCTTCTAGTCTTCATGTAACTTATCATCTTTCTGTAATGTAATAAAACAATTAAAGTTATTGGTAATTTTCCCATTAGCATGTATAAGAACTTCAGAATGAATGTCATTAGTCTTCACTGGTTTATCCATCTTTAGGGTTTTTTAATGAGGATTTGTTCTGTGATTGGATGAGTCACACCCCACCATGGGCACACCAGCTTATAGAATGTGATATTTTTTCTTTTGCAAATATAAAACAGATACACTTATTTAGTACCTTTGATTTTACTGTGCTAATATTATCATAACCATTCAATTTATTAAACCTGACATTTCTTTGTCTTGCTCTCTGAAATACTTTAAGATATTGAGTCTTTCTTCTAAACACATTTTATTATGGAAAGAATTATCATGGAGATGATCAATAGAAATATAGTAAACCTTCAGACACTGGACCCAACCCAGTTTGGTTTCGTCAAGGGCAGATCATGCCTACTCAACCTGGTAGACTTCTTTGAGAAGGTCTCTAAAGCAATGGATGAGGGCAAAATTATTCACACTGCCTACCTTGACCTGGCCAAGGCATTTGACACAATACCCCACTCGGGCATTGTTGACAAACTCAAGAGGTTAGATACAAACCCGTATGTCACCCAGTGGATAGACAACATGCTCACAGACAGGACCCAGGAAGTTAGAATTGAGGAGTCCACCACTACAAAGATTCAAGTCACAAGTGGAGCTCCTCAGGGATAAGTCCTTGGACTGCTCCTTTTTGGCATTTACTTCTCAGAAGGCAAAGCCAATGTCAGTGGTCTCTGGCTGACTAAATTTGCAGATGATTGCAAATTAGGAGCTGTCATTGAATCTCACTGTTCTCCAGGAGGGGCTGACACAGACAAACAACTGGTGTCAGAGCCATGGACTAAAACTAAATGCCAAGAAATGCGTAATAGTATCCTTTGGGAAGTCATCCATCCTTGGTAACTATCATATTGACAACACACTCCTTAGAGTTGATCCAGTTGTCAGGGACGTAGAGACACACATAGATAGTAATCTAGCTTTTGATCATCATATGTCTACAGTGATGAAGAAATCATTCTATGTTGCGCAACTTATAAACAAAGGTATGGAATCTAAGTCCAAGGCAGTCATTGTTCCACTGTATTCGGCATTCATGAGACATATCATTGAGTACAATGCCGCTTTGGTATGTACCTAACCAGGCATATCCAACAACTGGAGCATCCACAGAGGTTCCTCACTAAAAGAATACAGGGTGTAAGTAATGTGTCCTATGCAGACTGCCTCAAGGCCCTATCCCTGTATTCAGTCTTCTACAGACTTTTGAGGTGAGATCTATCTATGTGTGGCATACAAGGCATTGTCAGATCCCACTCTGATGAACCTCCTGCATATCCACAAAACAAACAGCACCAGAATTACCCATTCTAAAGACTGGCCTTGCCTGTGATATAAATAGGACTTGCTGGAGAGATAGCAATGTATCTCAGAGACTACCCTGTCTATGAACAGGCTCCCCATCCATGTGAAGCAGAGTTCCTCCCTAACCCAATTCAAGTGCAACTTGGAGAATTGGATGGGAAACCAGAAATTCATCTCTGGTTTGGCACCTAGTTAGCCTAGTAAGAACCTATGAACCTATTATATATTTTTTTTGAACATTTGCAGCCATTATTGTCCCCTGTACCAATTTCTGGTTAACTACAATACATTCTGTCTTGTAATGCCTCTATTTATTATACAACTTTAAAATTACATTTATGTCTGAGCATTATGCTTTTGTTCTACATCGTATTATTTTTTCTCTATCGAGAATAACACCCTACTTTGTGTATCTGCTTCATCTAAATGTGATGACAATTTTGCATTTTTTCTAATTAGTATTTTCTTTTTCTGCCCTGGTTTTCATGCAGAGATATTAAAGCTTTTATAGGGCAGCTTGTCTTTTTTAAAATGTCTGCTTTTCTAAGCTGTAGTTCCCTCATTTCTGTTTCACTATGTATCTCTTTGTTTTCAGATTTGGCAGTCACTTGTATGACTGTTTACTTCCAGACAAAAATATTGGTCTGCAAACATTTTGCTGGGGTTTCCTATATCATGGGTCAAAGCCCACATTATCTATGCATTACAGGTCATTCAGCTTCAACATTTTTAGGAGAGAACAGGCAGATGTTATGTGATCCGATCTCGCCTACATTCTGAAAGATGGGTTCGGAGCCGATACCTCGGCTCCGACTTGGCACGCTTATGCTATAGAGCAAGGCCTCTTATTGGCTGAGCTTTCTTTATCCCAGGATGCACCACCACTAATCCCCCAGATCTCGTTTGCCGCTTACAGAGCTTGGACGTGGTCTCAACATTGGCTGGGCTAAGTACTATATTAATAGTATCTTTTCCTGTCAGAAATTTTCTTTTTTTCAACCCAAAAGCTGTTTTAACAGCTATTATTTGTGTATGAGTGTGTTTCTTGGTGATTTATTGATTTTTACTTGAAATTTCCTGTCAGAGAAGATACCTTTCAGTCAGAGGGGCCTTCACTGTTCTAACTGCTTTATTGGTTGTGTGTGGGTCAAGTACCCATTTGAGTTAAAGGGTCTTGACCCTCCTTGCTTTCTTTCTTTCTTTTTTTTCTTACTGTAAAAAAAAAAAAAAAAAAAGGGAAAAGTTTCTCTTTCAGTATTTATATATTGGTTGGCATATTTGTTGTACCTGTATCCTAAGCTGTTTAAAATTTACTGTTGTTCCTGTTTTTTTACAACTATGTCTAAGGAACATAAACCATCCGGTTTTAAGAAGTGCACGAGGTGTGGATTTAAAATGTCTATTACGGACGACCACTCCTCGTATGCCTATCGCCTTGGCGCCATACATCTCCAAGAATCCTGCAGTGTGTGCTATGCTTTTCTCTCGAGTCCTCCAGGAGAGGAAAACAAATTAATCCTTAGAGGATTAATCAAGCCTTCTTCGAGGAGGCTTTATCTTCCTCTCCTTCTTCTAAGAAGAGGAGCTTCGCTCCGACCAGTCAGTCGGAGCCGACGGCTACTTAAAGGCAAGCAGACTTCTCCATCGGCTCCACGGACTTCGGAGCCGAGGTCGGAACGGTCTGCCTCGATGCCTCCTACCTCGACCCCTCTGGTTTCGGAGCCGAGGTCTGGAGCATCGAGAGGCGGGTCATCCTCATCGGCTCCACTGATATTGGAGCCGATAAGGGTCATCGGCTCAGACACTTCCCCCTTGGAGCCGAAGTCTTTATCGGAGCTGAGAGAAATTTCGGTGAAGGCTTCCTCGGAGCCGATAATAGTGGAATCCTTTTGGAGCTGATCCCCAGGCCCTTCGGAGCCGATGGAGAAATCGGTTCGGGCAAAGTCGGTATCCTCGAGATCTTCCAGGATGTCTGATTCGGACATCGACAGGGTACTCCTTCGACTCTTCCAGTCTCCGGTGTTCCAAAGATGGTTTCGGCTCCAGCCCATTTGGCCGGAGCCGATGGTCCACTCCTTACAGTTCTTCCTCCTCCAACAGCTCGCACCGTTGGAGCGGGTGTTGGTGGAACCAGTGGAGGTGTTAGGGTCAGACCGACCCTTGCTCCGACTCCGGCTCTGGGTCGGAGTTCAGTGCACGGACTTCTTCCTTCGGCCCTAGGGGAGGCTTGGGATTGATGCATTCGGTCCCAAGTCTTCCTCTTGGTGCGGCGGGAGTACCGCCTACTGTCGTGGCCGGAGGGGGACCTTCCCAGGATTCTGGTGGTCCCGCCTTCAGGGCTATAAGGAGTGCTCTAGCCAAAACTTCTTTGGCCACCTCCACAGTTTCCCCGGCTCCTTCCCTACTCTTGGAGACTGGGTCATTGGCAGTTCCCCTGTCAGCAGACAGCGGAGCCCCTGGGCCTCAGGTTACCCCCACTGGGGTTTCTCCCCCTCTTGGAGGTCCTTCTGAAGCCTCTTCAGTTGAACCTCCCAGGAAGAAAACGTGCAAGAGGAAGCACGTTGACTCCCCTGATGAGTCTTTGACATCTGACACCGATCTCGATGATGCAGAGGGGTCCCCCAAGTCGTCCTCGGATGATGTCTCCTTTGCAGACATCCTTGAAGCCCTAAAACAACGAGGCGGCTGGCAGTCCAAACCTCCCTCTGCTGATGAGTCGGTGTTCCTGAAGGCCTCGCTCAGCCCTCTGCCTCCTGGGTGTCTCCGCCCTCTCGACGAGCTCTTGGATTTGATCTGTCGAAGGTGGGAACACCCGGACTCTGTGGAACCGGTGCCCGCTCGTCCAAACAAATTTCTTTCAGCACACCCAGATAGAGAGTTCCTCACAAAAGGTGTGGCTGTGGATGCTATGGTGGTGGCATCTGCTACACAGCAGGATGTAGCAGAGGCTTCTACGTCCATCCATCTCCTAATAAGGAGTCTAGGAGCATGGATCGGCACGTAAGGCGCACCCTTAGTTCAGTGGCCTTTACTTTGAGGTCTCTGAACTACCTAACGACTTTACGAGATTCCAGAGGGATCTGATTAAGGAGCTATCCGATACCCTCTTAGGTAACCTGCCTGAGGAGCTGGCCCAGATGGTTGGATCTCAGCTGGCTACGATGTCATCCATCTCGAACTCGTCCATGAGGCTCATCTCGTATGCGGCCGAGGGGCGCAGTAGAGCGGCAGGTACAGGCATTGCGCCACGGAGGCAAGCCTGGCCGCCTGTGTCATTTTGAGGAGGCCTTCAAGTCTTCATTCGCCGCCCATTTGATGGGTCCTCCCTGTTTGGGCCCAAGGAGAAAGACACACTTACCCGCTGTGAACAGGAGGGTAAGACTCTGACTGCCGTAGGGGCACGATTTTCCACTCCCTTTTGGCCTTATTCCAAGGCTAAAAGAGGAGGGAAGATGTGGTTCCGGAGATCGCAGAAGTCTTACTCCTCTCAGCAGGAAGGTTCCCCCTCCAGAGGCAGAGGAGGGGGAAATTCATCAGGAAGGCACCGTCCCAGAGGCGGCAGAGGCCCCCGCAACACTGGAGACCGCGAGTCCTTTCGTGGCTCCTCAACTTTTCATAGTCCCTGAGGGATTGCCCGGCTGCGCTGCTCCGGAGCCAGTCGGGGGTCATTTTTCGAAGCACCTAAAGGCCTGGGAAAGGATCACTCAGGACCGATGGGTGCTTCGAACTATCGCCGGAGGTTACACCATCCCATTCTGTTGTCCCCCCCCTCAGTCCAAAAGAATCCCGGACCCGCCACCCAGTCAACGGGATACCACAGCCATAGAAATTTCAAAACTGCTGCAAAAAGGAGCCATCCAACCGGTCCCCGCAGACCAGATCGGATTAGGGACTTACTCAAGATTCTTTTAGTGCCAAAAAAGACCGGGGACTTGAGGCCCATTTTGGACCTAAGCAACTTAAACCGTTCAGTCAAGAAGTCCAAGTTCCGAATGGTCACTTTACAAACCATTCTCCCGTTGTTGGAGAAAGGTGTTTGTATGTGCTCCATAGACCTCAAGGACGCGTATTACCATATCAAAATACATCAAACGTCCAGGAGACACTTGCGCTTCAGCCTAGGAAGCAGTCATTTTCAGTTTCGTGCACTGCCCTTTGGTCTCACCACAGCCCCCAGGGTCTTCACCAAATGCTTGGCCCTAGTGCCTGCTCACTTGAGGGGACTAGGATTCCAGGTGTTTCCGTCTAGACGACTGGCTTCTAACTGCCACCTCAAAGCATCTACTTCTACAGAGCCTGCAGGCCACAACATCACTGGGCAATTCCTAGGAATCACCTTCAATTGGCCAAAGTCTGTGTTACGCCATCTCAAAGGATAAAATTCATAGGGGCAGAGATAGATTCAAATCAGATGCGGGTCTATCTACCTGCAGACAGAATTCAGATCATACAAAGTCAGGTTCGAGCCCTACTCCCCAAGTCCAAAGCCCCAGCCAGAATGGTCTTGCAACTATTGGGATCGATGTCTGCCACAGTTCTGCTAGTTCCCTTGGCAAGGTTACACATGAGAATCCTCCAGTGGCTTCTCTCAACTCAATGGTCCTTTCAGGAACTCCCTCTCAATCATCTAATATGGATCACAGAATCTTGCAGAAGAGACCTTCGCTGGTGGCTAGTGTCTTCCAATTTGGATCAGGGACGACCCTTTGCTCTTCCTCCTCCGGCAGCCACGTTGACCACGGACGCCTCCCAGACAGGGTGGGGGGGGCATTCCCTGGGCACGTCAGTCCAGGGCAAATGGCATCCGGAAGAGACCTCTCTCCACATCAACATCCTAGAGATGAGAGCAGTACTCCTGTCCCTTCAAGCCCTTCACTGTTACCTCCCTCAGGGCGTAATTGCTGTTCACACGGACAACATGTCAGTTGTCTGGTACCTGAACAAGCAGGGAGGGACCAGATCCTATCCTCTTTGCAGAGAAGCGATGAGGGTCTGGGAATGGGCAATCTCAACCAATCGCTTCCTAGTGGCAACTCACATACCGGGCAAATCCAAAGTCGTAGCCGACAGGTTGAGCAGGACCATTCTCTCTCCTCACGAGTGGTCTCTGAACATAAATATTACAAGACAGATTTTCAGCGAATGGGGAGTTCCTTGTTGCACCTCTTCGACTCCTCTGAATTAAGTGCAAGGATTTTTCTCCTATCCCGGCTCTGGGGAAGAGCCCTATGGACGTTAGTCCATCCTTGGCCCACCGCCTGCTTTATGCCTTCCCTCCAGTTCCGCTACTACCCAAGGTAATTCAGAAGGCTTCTCTCTTAGGGAGCAAGATGATCTTAATTGCTCCTTACTGGCCTCGTCAAGTCTGGTTTCCCTATCTTCGAAAACATGCTCTGGAAGGTCCATGGTTCCTGGACCAGATCCCAGACCTACTGACTCATCAGTCGGGACTACTACACCAGTCCCTACACACATTAAGATTGACGGCCTGGCTCCTCCTCTTCCAACCATAGTCAGGAGACATGCACTGGACCCAGAGGTAGTGCGCATATTGTCTTCAGCCCACAAGTCGACTACGAAGAAACTTTATTCTAGCAAATGGAAAAGATTTGCTATATGGGCTCAACTCCGGGGCCTGGACCCCATTTCAACTCCCATAGCAGAAGTACTCAAGTTCCTAACCTCTCTTTTCAACCAAGGCTCTTCTATTTCTACCATCAAAGTACAATTGGCAGCAATTTCTAACTTTCCTGAATCCATAGACCCACCTTTAATGAGCAACAGGTTATGTAAGACCTTCTTGAAAGGTGCTGCTCTATTAAGACCTCCAGTTTCTCATCCTGCACCTCCATGGGATCTGGATATAGTATTACGTGCCTTGACTTCTTCCCCCTTTGAACCGGCAGTTACCTGTGATTTAAAGTTTCTATCATGGAAGACAGCTTTCCTAGTGGCAATTACTTCAGCCAGAAGGGTTTCAGAACTTCAAGCTTTGTCAGTAAAACCTCCGTACTTGGTTTTCATCCAGACAGAGTTTCCTCAGACCTAATCCTTCTTTGTTCCTAAAGTCTGCTCTACTTTATGCTTACAACAGTCATTAGAGCTCCCAGTGTTTTTCCCAAAATACTCAATGAAGCGAATTTATTTTCCACACACTAGATGTCCATAGCCAGTTACGTTTTTATTTGGATAGGACCAAACAGTCAAGGAATACAGATCAGTTGTTTGTGTCCTTTGCAGAAAACAAATTGGGCAACGCAGTCACAAAGGTCACTATTGCCAAATGGATCAGGGACTGTATTACTCAAGCTTATATTTTTTCTAACGAGGAGCTTTCCACCTCTGTCAAGGCTCATTCTACAAGGGCTATGGCTACTTCGGTAGCATTTCATTCTAAGCTTGCTATTGGCGACATTTGTGCTGTGGCTACATGGTCTTCCCCGCATACTTTCATTTCTCACTACAAATTAGATGTGGTATCTAGAGGACGAGCTTCATTTGGTTCCACAGTGCTCAGGAGTGTTTTCCAATGAGCCACCCGGGATTTAGGTGCTAGGGACGCTGTCCCATCTTTCAGAATGTAGAGATCGGATCACATAACATCTTTTAGTTATGTACTATAACTTCAGATGTTTGGGATCCATCTCTACATTCCTAATAACCACCCTCCTTCCCTTCCTTGGAGATCAGAGGATATCAGAAGGTCCGAATCCTGTTGTTTCATCTTGAAACATCTAACAATGTTATATAAACAAGCTGTGCATGTGTGCATGAATGCGGACAAACAAGATCTGGGGGATTAGTGGTGGTGCATCCTGGGATAAAGAAAGCTCAGCCAATAAGAGGCCTCGCTCTATAGCATAAGCGTGCCGAGTCGGAGCCGAGGTATCGGCTCCGAACCCATCTTTCAGAATGTAGGCGAGATGGATCCCAAACATCTGAAGTTATGGTGAGTACATAACTAAAAGTTTGTTCTAGAGAATTATGGCTATCAGTTGTTAACAAGCTTCATCTTCTAGTAAGGGTTTCACTCCCTTAGTCTCTATTTGCCAATGTATTGTTCTGAGCAAGTCATTTAAACAGACAGTGTTCCCAGATTACCCTGGAAAAGAGGCTAACATAATAGGTTTACCTGGTTAACAAATAAAAAAAAAAATCCAAGAATTGAAACTAACTACTTAGGCATGGACAATTTTTGTGTCTGGATGTATACAAGTAATTACTTTCCACATGTAGTCTCAGACTCCTATGAAATTGCTTCACATTTAACATTTCTTCTAACTATATATGATCATTCACCAGTCATGGTGTATTATGCAGTTAAAATTTATTTCATCTGCCACTCCTAATACAGTGTTTTAACATTTTTTTCACCTTTTTGCAAAAATTGCTAAGTTTATAAGAATTGTTTTCCTCAAGCATGGAGAGGTAAAACAAACTTTAATTCTTTTATTGTTTTGTCTTTATAATTAACTGAAAAATATCACCTTGATGTAGTGTCTGGTTTATAAATAAAGACTGTAGAGATAGCTATGTTTTTCTAGGGTGCTGTTTCACTGTAATTGATTAAAATATGAATAGAGCAAGAATTGTTGCTATTAAATGGTGTGATCATAATGTAAAAGATGACCACAGTTTAGTGTGGTCTATAAACCCAGATGTTGCTTGGCTTAGTTTACGAAGCTAGGTATACACATTCAAGGACAGAGTTTTCAAACATCGCTTTCTATATCTAACAGCTCTTAGCTCTTCAATATGCAGTGTGCAATTAATTTAATAAAAATGCTGGCCATTTAGCTTTTTGAAGTGTATTCCTTATTATTGACATAGTGTCTAGATACAGCAGTGCAAGTCTTAATACTGCCATTTCTAGAATCTGACCACAGTTTGAGACTAAATATGTTTTTCATATCATTTAGCATACACAGCAAGCTGTGGTAAAACATGAAATCTACATATTCAGTGCCAGTGGCCCTGTTCTGTTGTCTTGGTTCTCTGGATTTGTTTCCAGTTGGAGTACTGAATCTACATATTTCCACTGTGTCTGCTTGTTTTACCTTCTGGTATCTCTGATTTTTTTGCCACATTCCAAAAGCATGCCAACAGGTGAATTAGTGATCCACTAAAGTTACTCATAGGTGTGTTTGTGGGGTGCATGTGAGTCCATATGCACAGTTTACAATGGACAGGCATCTAATTCAAGACTGGATCTCTACCAGACACCCAGTGTTTGCTGGGATATGAGATATTAAAGAATGCATGAATGACTGAATGAATGGTGTTAAACATGTTAATTTAAACAGCAGTAGAAGTCTACTACAATGTAATAATTTGTGACTGTATACTAAATGAAAAAAAAAAAACATGTTTTGCTTTATCTGTCTGTAGCAGTTAACAACATTATCACACAGAAGAAGCAGTGTTGCCCAAGTGGGCTCCTCCACAGATGGTTGAGGTGAAATTCTGTGAGTGTCAGTAGCATGAAGAAAAAAAAAGATGACAAAGAAAACGATCACTGTTTCCCATAGACAATCATTGCCAGAGTGACTTCTAAGTGAGCACCGGCAATGATTCAGCATGGAGTTGATATGTATAAGTTCAAGGTGTGTGTGTGTGTGTGTGTGGGGGGGGGGGTTGGAGGCTTGCACCATGCATAATATGCCTAAAGTTGATTTTTTAGCCCTTTGGTGTTTCAGCTTGCTGGTATTCTGAAAGTCAAAGTTTCATATTAGAACTGTCCAGAGAACTTCCAAAACAAGAAATGTAGCAGTAAAACTTCTGCCTAAACGTTCTGCCTCTGTACTATAATTTGCTTATATAAATACCAGTAGTTTATAATACAAAAACTCAGCACAAAGTATACGTCAGTATGACAGATTGCCCAAATTAAAGACAAAAGAAATTAACGCTTCCCTCCCATGCCATCAGTCTTTGATTATCTGAGACCAGATAGTCATTTTATACCTGGAGGTTTTGTCTCTAGATCTCAGCAGTTAGCCAGTGATTTGAATAAATTAAAAAATATATAAAATGGAAATAGAGATGCTCCATTATAGTATGCCAAAATGTATGGTTTCCAGGACAGGATGCTATTAATTATCTTTCATAGCTTTGGACAACTGTGTGGCTATAAATTTCTAATCCATTTCCTCATGTGGTCCTGAGTTTGGTTATCTCAGCCTCCATTTGCTTCATTTTCTCTGAAAAAGTCACTTAACTACCCCTGAAAAGATAGTTGTGCTTACTGTTTTTGGTTTCATTATGGATCATTGAACACCAAAACACAGATGATCAGAATTGCCGAAAACCAATGCTTGAAATACAAAACCCCAACAAACTGAATGTAGGTGTTTTTGCAAGGAACAAGTCCCTGTACTTCCCAGTGTGTGGGGGGGGGGGGGCAAGACCCTCACACCCCTGAAGTTATACATATCAAATCTACAGTCACACCAACTTGAAGAAGGGAGAAATCTCACTAACAATTATTTTGCATGGAAACAGTGATCAGCATTCTTGTGTCTTGGGGTATTGATGCTTGAGGAATCTTACTTTATCCACCTGTAAAGCACTCATTGGAGGATGCTTGAGAAGGCACACTTTGTACTGTTGTAGAGCACATGTAGTTTAGTTGTAGCCACTGTACATGCTAGTTTACATTCACCGTGCTAGGAGGCAAAATCACCACACAGTTGTATTCATTATCTAATATCTGTTAGTGTTGTAATGGATTGATCCATATGGACAAGTCTGAGACATTGTCTGTGACTTAATTAGATAAATACATCGCAAAATACAAGTAACTATAGTTATGTGTTACAGTATCATTACAAATTGCATACATGTACAAACAAGTAGAATACTCCACTGTAATTCAATACAGAAACAAGTTACCTGTAATAAAACTTATTCAAACATAGGTCTCCACAAGTACACTTAATAAGAAGGCATGTGTCTACAACAAATGCAGACATATAAAATAAATAGGTAGGAAAGCTTTGGTCACTCTGTTTCAACTGATTAATAGAAGTTGATATGTCAGATCACATATTAATAAGAACCATAGTCATTGTAATTCACCTACAGTAATCAAACATATATTACTATAGAAAAAAAAACATCTTCACTAACCAGCTACAGTGTTATTTTTTTTTCAGAAAAGAACCAAATACACAAACTACATTGTCAGCCCAGAAGAAGACCTACAATCCTCCCCAAAACACCCATACAATATTCCTTCCAATAAAAGCACCATGTTTAAGGCCTGAACAATTTGTAAATTGTAGATGAACTTGTATTGCAAATGGCATTGTAAAGTGACAGAAGGTAGTCAATGGCATGAACTTTAAATGATAACATTGAAAGAGAAGTGAAAATGGTGCTCTGTGTCTGAGCTAATCTATATCTAATTTTAATTAAAAAACAGCAAAGAGGAGGCAGAGCAGATAAGCTGAATCATATATAACAGACTTAATTGAGCAGAGCTCAATACTAAGAAAAAAGGAGTATTTTAGTTCAAGGATAAACAAAACAGATAACCTATGGGCCACACAAACTCTCAACATCCTTGCACAAGAATCAGGGATAAAGTCTAAAATCAAAGCAGTCCAAAATCAGGGATATAATTTAAATATTGCTCTTGTATTAATAGATGGCCACTAGTATTACAGGCTTTACATGCATTTTATGAAGGATATGAACTCTTAAACTCAAATTCTGTCATTTTATTTTAAATGCAGAGCTCAACAATTTGCCAAAATACCACAAATTATGAGAGGGACACATAAAAAATAATTGGCAAAATTATGGATGTTCTGTAAAAATCATAGACAGCTAAGATCTAAATAATTCATTGGGAAAGCATTAAGTTATGGGCAGTTATAGGAGGGTTTACAGACTGCTGATTCTTTTCAATGTACTACTTAGTAGTTTATTAGTTTCTGGTTCTTAGAACAGTGTAGCTATAATCAGTGAAGTCAACACTTTGCTGAAGTCTCACTTCATTGAACTGCAGCAGAATATAAATAAAGGGAGATACAACATGGCCGATTACTTACGTACTTAAGTAGGATACCGTTAAACCCTTGTGTGACTCCATTTATAAATAACATTTCAGAGATGACACTTGTAATTTAATATTCACTGATTATGTGTGATGTCAGGGCTGTTGTATATACATAGGGGCACAGGACAAAGGGGGATGGGGGTTGGCACAGGACAAAGGGGGATGGGGGTTGCAGACTCTTTTAAGTTTGTACTGTAGCATGTTTGTTTTTATTAAAGAGTGCATTACAATAGCATTTAATAATATTCACAACTTCATGTTATATGCAAACATTTGAAACTGTTATCATGCAGCAGAATCTTCCACAATGATATAAAGCATAGTCTTGAAGATTTCAGAATTAAAACAGATATGCATTTGATGCAACATATTCTACAAATAACACCTTACTCCATCAGTTGACCAACTGATCTCGTCAATTGAGAAATAAAATAAAATGACATAAAATAAAATAAAAGGAACATGAGAGAGTTTTAACATTTTAAAAATGCAAATAAAAATATGTACAGATATTCTTTCTACAAACTACAGTTGGTCTTACAATGACTATACAAGCATGATTTATTAAATAGAATTTTTGTTAACAAAACTGAGACAGTTATCTTGATCCAGTACTTAGTAGTCTGATCTAATGAGTCCTTCAAAGAAATCAAAAACAACCAAAACTGTACTTCATGATTATTGCGCAAGAGGACCCCTGTTGTGATACCTTTCAGCTGTACAGATTTTTGCAGAATGTCCGGATTTTGGCCTCATATTTTTGGTCCATTTTTTTCATAAAATTGTGGTTTTCTGTCAAAATAGTGGTAAATCACTAAAGATTGAATTTCGAAAATAATGACAGACATTTGAGTTTCAGACTTCATATCCACAAAATTCATGCCAATGCATTACCTGTTATTCTATCAACTTTCAAAGTTTGTAAGAGCAATATTTAAAAACTGTCCCTATTTTTGGGCCTTTGTCTCATTATTTATATCTTTGTCCAGACTTCTTGCTCTAAGATATTGAAAGGTATGCCTGTTGCTCTTCTGATATTACTCTGGCATATCATCGCTAAACTACCTAGTCATTGCATGTTGTGTGATCATGGATAAATAATTGGCTCCTTCTCCCCCAATTCTCCAACAGTTTTGGCTTGCTGAGTCTGACTGATCTTGAAGTCTATCTTGTGCAAATTATCACTTTTTCAAACATTTAATAAGAGCACAATGCAATTGTGTCAGTAGGTGTTTGCAAAAGAATTTACTATGGACATCCTGTGGGTATCCAGAGTATCCCACAGAAGGATATATGTCCTTCTCTGTAACTTTAAGACAGTGAATCTGGACCCTTATTTACATGCACAGAGTATAAGTGTTTCAGTTTAGTATAAAAATGTTATGCGGCTTACTCAGCCTAATGGGCTCATTGGTTCCACAGGAGACTTTCTGCAACGCCTTCTTTAAGAGGGAACACAAATGCAAATACTGCCAGCTAATTTTAAGATTGGTGTCCAACATTCTTGTAGTTTCTGAAAAGAGGATAAAATGTGACTCTAACATCCCATATGTTCTGTACACACACGTAGCTCTTTTCTATTTCATTTTCACAAAGAAAATTTTGTTTATCGATACATATATCAGGGGTGGCTCAAATACAATAAAAGAGAAAAAAAAAACACCTCTTGAAATTTGATTATGTCTTGGTCTTGTTCCTTTAATCACTTCCTCAAATTACAACTCTAAGCCTCAGGGCCCCCACATCTTGCAGCAATTTGGAAATGTTTTCCATTAGTTATTAGAATGACTTTTATTCAATTTTTTTTAGGTTTCTGTACCCTGACATTTTTCCAGTGTACATGTGTTACTCCATAATACCAAAATCACTGAGTGACTTAAACTAGCCTTCTATCATCTGGGAAAACTATTCAAGTACCAATGCACAGGTCCAGTACTTTCTGGAATTTATCAATTCCAACGCCCTGGACCAGCTCATTCTGACTCCCACTAGAGGAAGCAACATCCTCGACTTGGTTATCACCAATATGGGAGACCATTGCTCCACACATATAGTCAACTCCTCGCTGGTTAAATTTGACCACAAACTGATCACCATGGAAATCTCCATGTCACCTACACCCCCCCCCCCCCCGCTAAGGTGACCACCCTGAAAAACTTCTCTAAAGCTGACTTTGAGCTCCTAAAAACAGAGGTGGCTAACTTCTCGGCACCCATACCAATGGAAAATAGTTGCATGACTGCAGAATCATACACCAATGCACTGTATGAGCATGTGCACAAATGGATGGACCTTGCCATACCAAATAGAACTAAGACACTCTCCTCCAAAAAAAGGAAGCCAATCTGGTGGTCCTCAGCCATCAATAAATTCTACAACAGAAGGAAGAAACTGTTGCAGAAAAAAATGAAGTCACAAGACTGGAAAACCTCCCTTATCAGTCTCAACAAAAAGCTGAGATCCCTTATCAAATCCTCTAAAGCCAGCTATGAAGGCAGAATTGCAGTGGACACCAAAAACATCCACAAAGCCTTCTATACATATATCAAAAACCTCAAAGGCAATACCCATATTTGCTCTAAGTTATTGCACAATGGCACCTCCTATACTGAGCCAACAGATATAGTCAACATACTGGCCGACAGATTCAGTGCCAACTTTACACCCCGAGGGCCCTATCACAATACCAGAAGAAAGCCTGGTACCCACAATTTCTGTGGCACAGATAAAAGCTGCATTGTCCAAAGCCAAGAATACAGCATCCATGGGACCTGATGATATCTCTGGCTGTGTTCTACATGAGCTACAAAATGAACTGGCACCACATTTGTGTGCCCTGTTCAATCACAGCCTTACCTCAGGCTATCACCCTAACAAATAGTGCACTGCTACAGTCATCCTGCTCCATAAAGGGGGAGCAACTACAGACTCTGGTGACTATCACCCCATTAGCCTGACAAGTCTCGTATGCAAAGTAATGGAGAGCATCATCATGGACCTGCTTAACAAAGATATAGGCAATCTCCAAACTCTTGACCCCACGCAGTTTGGCTTTGTCAAGGGGCATCCTGCCTGCTGAACCTGGTTAACTTCTTCAAGGCAGTCACCAAGGCTGTGGATGAGGGTAAGGCAGTGCACACAGCCTACCTTGACCTGGCCAAAGTCTTTGATACCATTCCACACACAGGTATCACTGATTAACTCACCAAACTAGGCATCAATCCTTACATCACTAAGTGGGTTGCAAATTGGCTCACAGACAGGACCCACAGAGTGAAAGTTGTGGATCCAAGTCAGACTGTCAACAATTCACAAGTGGAGTCCCACAGGGCTCAGTCCTGGGCACTCTCCTGTTTGGCATCTACTTCTCAGAAGTTCAGGCCAGCACAGAAGGACTTTGGCTGATGAAGTTCACTGATGACTGCAAGCTAGGAGTCATTATCAACTCCCCAAAGTGATGCAGACATCCTACAAAAGGGCCTCTCAGAGACCAATGACTGGTGTCGGAGCCATGGCCTGAAGCTTAACGCCAAGAAATGTGTTATCATCCCCTTTGGAAAAAACAAATTTCCGACAAATTGCCATGTTGATGGGAGCCCACTGAACAATGAAGGGTCCATAAGAGATCTGGGCACTCAGGTCGACAGCCACCTCACCTTCGACCACCACATTGCCACTGTAGTCAGAAAGTCCTTCTACGCGGCACATTTTATAACTAAAGGTTTTGCATCCAGGAAGAAAGAGGTCAACATCCCTCTCTACTCATCCCTCATTAGACCAATCATCAAATAAAGCGCCCCATTTGGCATGTACCTGACCAGACACCTTCAACAGCTGGAGAGGCCACAAAAGTACCTCACAAAAATGATCCTATGTCTTAAACACATATCCTACATGGACAGACTCAAAAAACTTCAGCTGTTCTCAGTCTCTTATCATCTGCTTAGAAGTGATCTCTGCTTGACTTACAAAGCCATGTCCGATCCAGCCCTACTTGAAATGCTACACCTAAATAAATATCAATCCCCCCCCCCCCATACCACATGCTCTGGAGATCATAACCTCATTACCACAATGAACAGAACATGGTGGAGGGACAGGTTCATCTCCCAAAGACTGCCCATACTCTGGAATAAGCTTCCCATTCATGTCAAGCAGAGCACCTCACTGGCCTTCTTCAAGAGAAATCTTGATGAGTGGATGGGTAACAGGAAGTTCACTCCAGGGATCATTCCAGTTGCCTTATTGGATAGAGGCACTGTGAACTAACATTGGGTGGCATGGTTCCTGGGCAACTTTTTTGGGCTAGGCTTATAAAGGCTATAGGGCCATTAGCCTAGTACACACCTATGATTATTTTGAGGACATTTTTGTCAGTTTTAGCATGTTTAGCTGAGACTTTACTGAAACAATATTTAATTTTGCCTTCAGTGAATATTGATTACTGAGTGTAATTCATTCAAAGGCTGAAGCAATACTTCTTCTTCTTTCAGCTTTTCCCGGTTAGGAGTCACCACAGTGGATCACCTGTCCACTCATGATTGGCAGTGGAGTTTTACGGTGCAGAGTTGCCAGCCTGGCACCCAACATTGCACAGGAGGCACACACATGCACACCTAGGGCCAATTTAGAGTGTCCAATTCACCTACAGCATGTCTTTGGGAGGTAACCGGAGCACCCAGAGGAAACCCATGCGACCACAGGGAAGACATGCAGACTCCACACAAAAGGGACCCTAACTGAGGATCATAGTAGAGAACCTCTTGCTGTGAAGCGGCAACGCTAACTGCTGCACCACCGTGGCCATGCTAAAGACTGAATAATACTAATTTATGGAATTATTAATTCACTCAGGAAAGAGGTCTATTCTTGTCACAGTAGAAGTATTAAACATTTGAAGTAATAAAAGCTTTTCCTTTATGGATATTTAATGGAAGTTTATGACTGCTTAAAAAAGTGAATTGTCTTTCAAAAATATGGGTGAAAAAATGCTGACAGCCCAGACATTCCATAATGCTTCCTTTTCATTTTGGCAAAATGTCATTTTAATATTTATTTATTTAAACTTGGCTGACAGAGTTAGTCCCACTAGGCCAATGGCTTCTTTTCAGGGAGGCATGAGGTGATATTCATACTAACTAGAGAAAATTTGACAAGAACACCAAGTAACGTCCCCTGCTCTTTGGAGGAGAGGTGTGAAGTACTATCTGGATCTGCTAGGTGGTGCTGGTGGGCTAAAATTTTACTTCTGGGAATTGAAAGTTGGAGGAGAGTGCAGCAGGGCTGGAGAGAGGAACAGGAGAAAACTTATTGAAGGAAGGAGAAGGAGATGAAATAGCTGCTACAGAGTTGGAAAATGTAGGACTGGAGACACAAGTGCTGATAGAGTTGATGAAATAAGCAGAGTGAAAGGAAGGGCAGGAATGTAAATATAGTGAACAGAGGAGAGAGAGAGTATTACAAGAGGAAGAAACTGAGAGATTAGGAACACAAACAACAGATGGTGAAGGGAAAACAATGGAGTTATTCTCAGCTTGTGGAGAAGCCAGTTTTCAGTGTTTACCTCTGCAACAGGGGTTTGTGTTACAAGAAAAAAGTTATGCAGATGCAGCAAAGCAAGGAAGAATGGAAGAAGAAACTGAGGGGAGACAAACAGTTACAGTTTCTCAACAGCCACAGAGAAGATGACCAGTTGTTAGAATAAAAAGTAAAAGTGATGGCAGTGTGAATATGTATGGCATTATGGATTGTATTATTTTGACACTAGGGTTTAACATCAAAGACAGAAGAGCATTAATTAATTTGGGAACTGAACGTTTTGGTGAAATAACATTTGAAAGCTTTAACTTGCTGTAAAAATGTATGACTGGGACTTACAGTAGACTATGGCAAGATTACTAATTTTAGATCTTGGGAGTATAGCTAAAAAAGAAAATAAATGTACAATTTTGGACTTCAGACATGGATGAGCATGAATTAAAACTGTTTTCTTTCACAGTGTAGTAAAGTACCCGAAATAAAAAAAATGTGATAAAAGAAATGTGTGTATTGAGAGTTGGGAAGTATGGGTAACAATGGATGTTAAGGATAGGAACATTTTCAAATATGTGAATGGTACAGGATGATTTGTTAGGTACTTGGGCCAACCCAAAGAATGTTATTTCTGTGGGGCTGAAAATTATTTAGTACAAGGCTTAACAATTGAGGGAACAAACAACAAAAAAATGTAAACCTTTTGTAGTAAATATAAAGAATTTGGACACTTCTAATTTGACTCTCTCGTATTAGAAAAGGAAAGAGTAGAAGAAGAAATCTCAGAAGTAAGACACTTAGTAGAAAATATTACTACAGAAGATGTTGAACAAGAAGGTGGCATGGGGGAGAGGGTCCTGAATAAAGGTTAAACAATAACAAGGCAGTTAGAGAAGAAATAACAGGTCAAAGTGAGGTTATTAATATGCAGGAAGAGAACAAATTTGCAATTTTAGAAGAGGAAGAAGAGGGAGAAATGGAGACAGGAGAAGAACAAGATAGTGAAAAATAATTTGGTTGGAAACTTACAAGATGGAAAAGAAAAAATGTAGAAGTAAAGCATTTACAAAAAAAGGCAAATGATGAAACAGGAATTTTAGCATTAAATGCAACTATCATTAGATAAGATCTTAGAGGTTTGCTGGTGGTGGAATGGTAACAACTAAGAATATATGTTTTTGCTTGCTAGATGCCAGATGGAATAAAGAACAAACAAGGAAAATAATACAGGCAGTATGGGGTTGAGCGGGGGAAGGGAGCAAATTATTTGGTCAGTAGGAAATGAGACTGTTAGAAAAATGTGTATTTGAATATATGGGAAATGCTAGTTTAAAAGCAAAGTAGTATATAATGCATTTTATTCTATTAATCATATAAGTAGAGAGGATTAATTCATGTTTAAATGTAAAGTAGTTTTGAAACTGCAGTGTGGCTTGAAGCAAGCTGACCTTCGACCATGGCAGATGCTAGCTTAGCAAGTTTTAATGTTTATGCTTTTCACAAATGATTGTCTGCTGGGTCAGGAAATTAAATGTGTGAAATAATGAAATCTTCTGCTCTTTCCTGCTGGGATGATTTGGCCTTGTATATGTATTACTGAGATAGCATGCAGCTGTGTGAGAAAGTGTAACAGAGAACAAAGATGTGTATTAAAAGACTGAATCTGCTATTGTATTCAAACTGATATGAAACCTTGAAGAAGTAACTTTACAGAAAGACATTATGTCTGACCAGGTGGATAGCAAGGCCGTATTATTACCAGAGGAAAACTTTTTTAAAATATACAGCATCAGCAGTTTTAATGAATAGAGGACTGTAAGCTAAAGTGATGTAGATGCCCTGTGACATACCACGTCAGTAAGGTGGGCACAGCTTGAATGTTAAACCTATATAAAATTGTGTGCTTCCTGTTTCACGTTAGACAAAATTCTGTACTTGTACATTTTTTGTCTCCTGGTGTACACTAGTAAACTTTTGAATCTGAACCTCCTGTGTATTGAATTCTTGATTTTATTTAACAATTTGGTCCTTCGAGCCGGAATTCCCTCGGACAGCTGCAGATCAGAGTCTACCGGTGGTCGAATACTGCGCAGGAGAAGTTACCAAAATGGTTCTTCTTGGGTGAAAAGACCTCCGACTGAATTGTCATTTAAAGAGGCTGGCCACTTTCTGATCTGTGGCCGAAGAGCGGATATTGGACGATTCAATACCGGAGGCTCAGGTAGGAACAATTTGCCTTTTTTCTGTTTTAGATCAAGGACTAGGTTACAGTATATTGTTGTCAAGATTTGTTTTGCAGATCAGGGACAAAAGGAAGTACTGTATATTTGGTCATAGATCAGGGTAACAGAATAAGGTAGGCAGTTATTCTAGATAAACTGTGAACAGGAACAGAGAACTTGATATCACGTGATAAAAAAAGGGTTACATAACATTTTCTTTGCCATGGGAAATCAGTTCACTAAAACATCGCGAGATCCGCCCCTAACCGAAGACGCAAAATACATGCAATCACAACGTTCCGATAACGTTAGGTATTATAC
The DNA here is from genome assembly GCF_019279795.1 of Protopterus annectens. Lineage (NCBI taxonomy): Eukaryota > Metazoa > Chordata > Ceratodontiformes > Protopteridae > Protopterus > Protopterus annectens. Next base: position 243,291,558 of record NC_056741.1, on the reverse strand, counting down.
GAAATGGGTTAACAAATATGAATTTGATGGTAAACTAGATAAAACTTCACTAGTTAAACTCCTTAAGCAGCGTAAATCTGATGCGGGAGGTCAGGCAAAAAAGCAACGCCAATTAGGCATTCCTCAGGCACACAGGTGGATTGAGGAAGCAAATCATAGAGAACAGAAGCTGAAAAATTCAAAAACATTGCTTTTAGACAAAGAAGATAATAACTTGGTAATAGCGACAGCTCCTTCTCCTCCTCCCTTGCCCCCTCCCTTACCCTTTTCAGGATATGAAGCGAGTGGACAGGCTGGTCCGCCTCCGCGTTATCCTGAAGTTTCAGCAAGATCACAACCATTTGTTAGAGATCCTATTGAGACTAGGTCCCGAACATGTAAAACACATAGGGACACAGAATCATATCAAATAGAGAGAAACCTACAGGATGAAAGTGAGGAAGAAATATGTCCACTTATAGAAGTTCCAAATCCTCAGGCAGGACAGGAAGGGCAAAACCCAGCACTCTTAGTATACAGACCATGGACACCGGAAGATATCCGGAAGGCTACTGAGGGAATCCCCCATCCAAAAGTTAATTTTACGAAATTTTTAGAAGATTTACAAGGCATGAGGTTGAGTTACCACTTGAATGGGGAAGAAGTAGAAAAAGTAGTAAGAGAAATTATAGGTCCAGATTGGCACATGATTTGTGGTGCCTGGAATCCTCGTAATGCAGAGCTTAAACCACTCCCACATAGTGACGCAGAGTTAGACAACAGAGTGAAAGGTCTAACAGACCGAATCTCTGATAAATGGAAACCTAGAGCAGACTGGACTTGCATTAATCAATGCATACAACAGGAAAATGAGACAATAGATGGGTACTATGCTAGATTATTAGAATGTTTTAATAATCATAGCGGTATGTCGGTTCCTGAGAACCAAACAAATGATTCCCCATATGAACAACAATTGAAAAATGCATTTTTGAAAGGTTGAATTGCACCTATTAGTAGCTTCATTACGAAGCATATGATAGACCATCGAACAGGGAGGCTACAAGCCTTACTTGAATACGCTAGACATGCTGAGAGACATTTTAATAGTAGGTGCAAGTCTTCACTGCTGAAGACGGAGCTGAAGTATTTGTGTTACAGTCAGGTAAAAAGGGCAAGAAGAATGCCCAGGGAAACAAACAGTCTGACAAATGATCAGAAGATTTTGAAGAGAGAAAAAAGAGAGGTGAATGCTTCAAGTGCAGGAAAAAGGGACATCTAGCAAGGGATTGTAAACAAAACAAAAAAGTAATTACAGAAGATAAGGGAGATGAGGACTGACTATATGATAGTGAAGATACATCATGTGAAAGTCAGAAATCATCAGGAAAAGTTAATAAACAGAAAACAAATGTAAATGTGATAGAAGGAGTAGAGGAAGTGCAAGTAGATATGGAGGATGAAGAAAGTGAAATTTTGGACTTAGCATTATTGAGCCTAGAGCTCTACTTAGCAGATACGAAACCGGAAGTTACACTTCTGGTGGAGGGAAGGGAAGTAAAATTCCTGTGTGACTCAGGAGCATCACGGACTTTGATACACCCCTCCAAGTTACCAGAACATTCTGAATCACCTGATTATATACTAGTAAAAGCAGCAAATGGACAGCTATACAGGGAACCACTTTCCCATGATATAGCAATAACTGACCCTGTTTCAGGTATGACCCAGAGAAGTAAAATTGTTGTTTCTGCAAAGTGTCCAGTAAACCTATTGGGCAGGGACCTTATGCAGATATTTGGCATAGCAGTAGTTCCAAATGTACAAGGTATGGAGGCACAGAGACAAATGGATACCTTTGTAGTGCGATCGGAGGGTGAAACTTTTTACTGGTACAGCCAGGGCCTAGTCACGACTGGTCCAGGGGCAGTAACCGAGGAACTGATGAATGTAGCCATCAGTAAAGCCCCCTCCCTTGACACTGATCGACAGCATTTGTTACACTGTACTCTATACTACTGTACTACCAAGACCTGATAGAGAGTATGAGCAAGAATTGTTCAGAAATCGTGCAACTAGACTAGTACTGCGTACTTTGTACTGGGATACTGAGGGGAACAGTGTAGTTAGCTGTTCATTACCTCAAGAATTCCTTGCATTATATAGATCAAATCGATTACCACATGTCAGTTTGACAAAGAACAAAAGTGTAAAATGGGCAGACTTAGGAGAAAAAGTAACAAGATGGGAGAAACAGACTGAGAACAAGGGATACAAAAACAAAAACTGAATTGGTTGACACAGACACATCCAGCTGTATACTTGCAATCTACCGAGGACAGCTGATTAGCGTTTTTATTAGAAGAAGAAGAAAAGGCCTTATGTGAAATTCCAACAACTCTTTGCTCAACAGGCAAGTCAGATGTAGGACTTATTCGAACAGCAGGTCCAGTTACAATTGCCCCAAAGTCAGCTTTCAGACCACAGAAAAGACAATACCCTTTGAGAAAGGATGCAGAAATAGGAATTAAGCCTATAATAGCAGCATTACTCAAAGAAGGAGTACTGGTAGAATCTCCTGATTCACCATGTAATACACCCCTATTTCCTGTTAAAAAAGCAAACGGGGAATGGCGGATGGTACAAGATTTACAAGCTGTAAATAATGCAGTAATACCTAGAGCACCTACTGTGCCAGACCCACATACTTTGTTAAACGATTTAGAACCGCAACAGAAGTATTTCTCTGTGGTAGATATCAGCAATGCTTTCTTCTCAATACCTATACATCCTGATAGTCAATATTGGTTTGCATTTACATTTCAGGGTAAAAGGTATACATATACTCGACTACCACAGGGATATTGTGAGAGCCCAACAATATTTGCACGAAAATGGCTAGCAATCTGGCAGGGTTTACCCACGGGAGGTAGTCAAATTCTACTTTATGTAGATGACATCTTGCTAGCAGCCCCCACCCAGCAACAATGCAGGGAGGATACTGTAGCATTATTAAAATTTTTAGGAACACAAGGACACAAAGTAAACAAAAGTAAGTTACAACTTTGGAGAAAACAAGTTAGATACTTGGGATATGTAATATCCAATGAAGGTAGAATATTAGACGAGGAAATAAAAACAGCAATTTTGCAAGCACCCAAACCAGCAACCAAGAAGGAAATGATGTCTTTCTTGGGTACAACTAATTTTTGTCAGAGCTGGATACCAAATTATGCTTTGGAATCTGCTCCAGTGACTGACTTGATATATAAGACACCAATGGCAGCACAAGATATCTTACAATGGACACCCGAAGCAGAAATGGCTTTCTGCAGGTTGAAGCAGTTGATAGCTTCTTCATTAGTTTTAGGACTTCCGAATTATCACAAACGGTTCTTTCAGACCGTAGATTGCAAGCAAGGATATATGACGTCAGTATTGACGCAACAACATGGGGACAAGCAACGCCCCATAGCCTATTATTCATCGCAGTTAGACCCAGTGGCGCAATCTTTGCCTCACTGTGTACAAGCAGTAGTTGCAGCTGCAATGGCAGTACAGGCTTCAGCCTCAGTGGTGTTATTCCACCCTCTCACATTGAGAGTGCCTCATGCAGTTGCAATAATTTTACTGCAAGAAAAAGTGGCATACCTTTCTCCTGCTAGACATGCCGACACAGATTAAGCAAAGGAGAAGCAAACTGAGTGTAAGACAGTGTGACAGGAAGTTAGCAGTGCTCACCTCTGCACAAACCCACTGACAACCACTTGAAAGTGCCTTAAGCACACCGTATCCAAAGGCTGGTGTCCTGCCCAGCAACAAAGCAAACAGCATCTGCAAGGCCGGAACCCAGGACTATGCACACCATACACAAAATGACTTATCACTAAGCCATGCCAGATATGCATAAATTGTATGTTGTCAGAATCATAACCCCAGCTCAGTCATGCAACAGTACAGAGAATGTATACCTACAGCTAGATGGACGTGTGTATGCAAATATATTACTATCTAAATGGATACTACATATCTATAGTGTAATCACATACATATATATATATATATATATATATATATATATATATATATATATATATATATATACAGATATATATATATATATATATATATATATATATATATATATATATATATATATATCAGAGATGTAAATATATATATACAAATATATGAAGAGGTATACATGCAAATGCTGACAACTACACACACACATATATATATATATATATATATATATATATATATATATATATATATATATATATATATATATGTCAACGTCTATATGACCACATATACACAGCAAGTTACATATATGTATGCAGATATATGTCTCCATAGGTATATACGGACATAGTTAGAAATATGTAAGCAAATATATATACCCACAGAGGTATAAATGGCCAGACATCTGTAGATAGCAATGGTAGATTAACAGACACATATATGTCCACATGCACTGTTAATGGGCTTGAGCGGCCCCAAACAAAATACGTCACATATGAATTGGCATACCCCCCGCCCAGCCAAACACGTCTGCCCTGCAATACACTACCAAGCTCATTGTATGTGTGTCATTGAAATAGGGATTTAAATCAGCCCTCTGTTATGTTTACATGTTGACATCACATTCCCCTCTCCCCCACCCACTAGGTGGGCTGAGCAGTACAGGCCCATCCAACCAAGGCCATCCCCGATCCATGAATTCATTACCCACAGTTCCGTGTCCACCCACCCGCTGCACACACGCAGCCACCATCCCTACCCTGGGTACCGGCCTGTAGCTACTACACCACCACACATTGCCCCCCTCCACTCCCCCTCTCGGGACCCATCCCGTATGTTGTCCTGGCCAAAGTATCCTACGTCTGGCACACACCGTAGTCCATGCACATATCCATGGGTACCTATGTAATTCTGGGTGTAGATGAAAGTTGTAAACCCAATGTTTGGGGTGTCCCGCATGAGATGACTGTTTTCCTGGTACTAACAATAGATTACATGTGTGAGTCTGTGTACACTAATGGATTTAGTTGTAGGTGTCGCAAAGCATACGTGGCACACAAGGTTGGCCGGTATGCACACGAAACACAGTATCCAGCAGTACCAGTCAACATTACAGGATATGTAGCTAAATATGTAGAGGTATATGTGCGTGTATATATACCCATAACTAAATAGAGATATACCTCTCCCTGTCTGTAGTACAAATGTATGCATACATGGACAGACATATATATAAATACCCACATATAGATATATACATATGCAGACACCAATGCATCCACATGTCGTTAGATATATATGCAGCAATATATATATATATATGTATATATATATATATATATATATATATATATATATATATATATATATATATATATGTATATGTGTGTGTGTTTGTGTGTGTGTGTATATACACATATATGTAGCTATGATATGATACAGCAGTTAAGAATTACATATGTTCACAGGCCGTGCCAATGGGGGTGAGGGGCCCAGTCAACAAACATGTAACACGTAGCATTAATCCCCCCCAGCCAGACAGGGGAAACATACAAACACACAATCAATGTAAACAATCCACTGCTCCCCAAACCTCAGGCAGGATACAATCAGAGGGGGGGGAACACAGTGGACCCGCTAAATCTAATCTCGGAACAGAGGCAGGAGCGTCCCTTGTGGGACACCTCAAAAATTGTCTTGTAATAGAAGGCCGCTCATGCAATGACATATCAAGTCGGGGCATGTATGTACCCAGACTACATGGGTGGGAAAGCCCAATGACCCATGGGTCGAGACAATGTACGAGATGGGTCCCATGAAGAGGAGACTGGGGAGTGTGTAGTGGTGTGTTTAGACCCGACCTGCACCCAGAGTAAGGATGAGTGCCGTAGAGGAGGAGCGGGGGGGGGGGAGACTATGGGTATGAAATTATGGGCCTAGGCATGCAGGTGTTGGCTGGAGTGGATGTAAGCAATAGTGTGAATTGGGCAGAGCCAGCGCCTAGCGAGCAGCCATGCCCCCGGTTTGAGTCCCACTGCAGGACATGGCAAAGAACGGTATAACCAGATGTGTTGCTGCAAATCCCACTAAATAACACCAAAGAACACATGGTCACAACACCCCACTATAGGCATGTAAGCCGAACTAATTGGCATCACAAGGTATAATTGTTGTCCTCACCCACACCCAGGGGTGTGAGTGTCTAAACCTACCCCCAAATGCCGTGTATATACACAGCTGTTGCTGTAAAAGAAATGGCCAGCTGTGGACCTTCCCATCAGCCTTCCTGCACATCCCTGGACATTTCCCCTACTATCTGCCTCTCTGTGTGCCTCATTAACACCACTTACCTATCGACCCCTGTTTCATTACTATTAATGTTCACAGACACAAGTAGGTAACACCCTCATCCCCAACTATATTGGCAGAATCTGGAACCCCCTACCCATGTGTATTACCTCAGCTGTCCCACATGACACATGTAAATAACACATGAAGGAACACCTCAAGCACACTTGGATCAGCACATGCTCACCACCTGATGAAGTCCTCCCCCAACTAACATTCTATACCCCTACACCAACTAGTGAAACCGACACCTCCTGTCCTGCCTCGCATACAAATCCCAACATCCTGCAAACCTTCCCTATTGCTCCCCGACCAATCATTCCAATTGCCTACTATACAGTTACAATGTCCCTCCCTCTACCAACCTACCTACTCCTTCACTATTCTCTTCTACTCTACCTCACAGGTATGGAATAACTAAACCTAACCCGAATACCTGAGTGTAACCTATCCAGGTATGGAATAACTAAACCTAACCCGAATACCTGAGTGTAACCTATCCAGATACGGAATAACTAAACCTAACCCAAATACCTGAGTCTAACCTATCCAGAACTGTTACACTGGAATCTAACTTCACCTTAAAATGACCTTTGTCAACAGTCATACCTGACATGTAAACCTGACCTAAGCATGTATAATACCGACATGTTAATGTGAACTAAGCATGAAGAATATGGTACTTAGCTATGGTAAGTCTGTTACTCTCTATGAATGTGTGCACCCCAGTAGTACATGTAATGTGTAGCTAGGGTTTACTGTGGAGCTTCACTCCCTGGGCCACCACTGACAATGGGGAAGCATTCAGTCGGAATGTCCCGGACAACAAATATGAACTAAATACATGCAGTAGTGCAGGGGTATGTGGCAGCAAGTGGGATTACGCCTGTTTGGGTGGTGGTAAGCAATGCCCACACCGGTTAAGCAATGTGGAGGCCAACTCAGTGTAAGATGCCATAACCGGTGGTCAGCAAGGCTGAGCCTCATGCACACCAGCGCATACCCACCTACACTTCCTCTACAGTGCTTTAGGCACTCTGTAGCCAACAGCTGTCATCGTGCCCAATAACAAAATAATCAACACTCCCAGATTACAACCCCCTGACCCTGCACACTATAGTCTACGTGAGTTACCACTAAGGCATGGCAGATACACATTCAGCTGCTGTTATCACAAACATATCATCCAGCACAGTCATACAACAGTATAGGAAATGTATGTAAGTATGTAGATTAATACCATCAAACATGTGCACATTGCTGAACCACAGTATTATGAGCAGTCTATGTGTATCAATGAACAGTGCCTGTCCAAACATACTGTGAGAACAGTAGCCTTGCGTAATACTGAAGAGAGGAATGAAAAACGGTGCACACCATCGGGCCATGTGGGTGTGCTTCATGCACAGAATGTCACACCTGGGATGTTGGTTCCGCGGAACCGGGAGATGAGGCTGGTCCAGTGTGTGAGCAAACCACTGCTTCTCAAACCCCTGGCAGGATGCTACCAGTGGGAGAAACAGTGTAGACCAGTAAAATCTACTCATGACACAACAACAGGTCCATCCTTGGTGGGATGAACCAAACTTTGTGGGTCACATAGATGTTTCCACCAGTATCGGAGGAGGATCAAGGGAAGGCTCGAATGTACATGGACTAAATGGATGAAGAGCCTGCAGAAGTTTGGGTCAAGACAGTATAATGGAGGAGTACCGACACATGCAGGGAGGGAAATGTGTGGAGATGTGGTATGACTGGGCTAGCAACTTGAGAATGGATGGATGCTGTGCACGGTGAGCTCAGGGGCCGGGGTAAGGAAACATGGGTAGTAAAATATGGTAGAAATATACAAATGGAGCAGAACAGCAATAGTTTAGTGGGTAGAGCACCCGACCAATGAGCAGGCATTCCCAGTTCAGGTCCCACTGTAGCACAGTCTATTTTACATGGCAAAGCATGTTATACCAATATTTTTGTTGCAAAGTCCACTAAATAGCTGACATATATGAAATGGAGTACCGCAAGAAATGCACATGTGATGTATCCGTGTCAAATAGAATAAGGCACTAGTAAGCAGATGTCAGCACAAATAGGCAATAGTAGGCATATGTACGCACTAGTAGGTGGGCTTACAGCCATACGACTGCTTTAGAGTGCCTTAATCACTCTGTAACCAATGGGCCTTTGTCAGCCCAGCAACAAAATAAAGAGCCATGCAGGTCAAGAACCCAGGACCCCATACACCATAGTCCCAGTAGCTATCCACCAAGCCATGACAGACGTACAGTAGAATGGGGTAGTAGTAAACATGTCCTCACCATAGTATAACTAAACTGAACCTGTGAAAGACATCAGTATGCAGTCATATGTGCCATAACTGACTACAGAACATACATACGTGAACTGGAGTACAGCAGTAAGTCCAGATGTCAGGTGTTAATGTAATAAAATGTAGAAGTACCCAGGACCCCATACAGTTTCTGTACATATGTGTCGAGGATACATGACACATATATAACAAGTTGCAAAGGGGAAATGAATGCCAAAAGGTGATTATCATGCAAATCTAATAATATGCACTGCTAAGCTTAGCACAGGATTGGCTCCCAGATGACTGGTGGGATACTACCAGTGGGAGAAACAGTGTCACACTGTGAAGTCCACTCTTAAACAAACGCATGTCTGTCCCTGGTGGGACAACCCCAAACATCTGCAAAAAAGAGTCCTTGGGGTAACATACCATGCTTAAAATGTAAACACAGACGGTGATGTATGTACGTGGATTACATGTGTGGGAAGCCTGAAGATCCATGGATTGAGAAAACATATGCAAAGGGTCTCGAGAAATGAAGAGTGGGCAATGTGTAGTGGTGTGGACAGATTAGACTGGAACCTATAGGAAGGATGACTGATGTGTAGGGGGAACGGGGGAGAATGATGGGTACAACATTATGGACCATGGTGTGCTGTGGTTGGATGAAACCATTTTAATAGGACCAGCCCATGGATGTCAGTGAGAAAGGAGGTGGGGACACAGAGAAGGTACTGGGACATACCATTTCCCATGGCAAACCATGTTATGGGTAATATGTATGTTGCATAACCCACGGAATAACATATATACATAAACTGGAGTACTGCGCACACACACACACACACACACACACACACACACACACACACACATATATATATATATATATATATATATATATATATGAACAGGATTACTGCAAGAAATGCATATGTGAGGTGTCAGTATCATAATGCAGACAGCAGTATTTAGGTTAAGCAGCGATGAGCTGTTGTAAGCATATGTCAGCACTAGCACGTGAGTTTACGTGTCCAGGCTCAGCAAATCTGACGCAAACTATCTGTAGGCATATGTAACCGGTGGTCTATGTTTGCATGATGGTGAGAACTGCGTGCACAAAGTAAGCAATGTTAGAGCTAACCTGGTGTAACTGGCTGTTACCTGCGGTTGGTGATGCATACCATTGTGCAAACACACTCATGACTGCTTACAAGTGTCTTAATCACCCTGCATCCCACCGCCCTTGTTCAACCCTGCAACATAATTGACAGCCACTGCATGGTATGAACTCAGGACCCTGCATACCACAATCATAGTGAATTAACACGGCACCATGTTGGATATACAGACATCCCATGTATTCCCAGATATATCATGCGGCACAGTCAATCTGCATAAGGGGAATTGTACTAATATCACAACACTCAACCTCCTATCACAAACATTGTGGACAGTGTGACAAAAGTGGGGTACATAACTGGACATGTGCAATATTGGTCATATACATGTAAAACATTGCTAGTTAAACAGTGATCTGTTGTAATACACATAATCTGAACAACATGATGTCTGCAACTGTAATGTATCGGCATTCCTGGCTGACCACATGCCTGACATCATCCATGTCAATTGGCCAGGTGAATGTGGGGCAGGCCAATATTGTGAGCCACTCATGCATGGACATATGGACAGTAATAGATCTGTAAATGTAGAGAGATACACAGGTACATATAAATGTCTGCCTCACACATAAATCATATCACATCAATGGTATGTAGGTGAGTGGATACATATGTCCACATATATTTAGATGTAAATATAGATATATGGATAGATATGTGAATTGCAGCACCAGATAGGAATAATAGCCGGAACCCCCACCACAAAATAACTGACCTTAGGCACAGTTGATGGGGGTGGGGGCTCAAATGACGGGAACACGGTGACAACTGTTATGTCCCCCCCACCATAGCCATAACAGATATGCTGTGCAATGCAATATCCAGCACATGCAATTCTTGACTCCAGGACCTTCCGCAACACAGCTACAACAGCGTAACAGTTAGGCCAGTACATCTGTAGAAAGTCAGGGCAATATCCAAAACATATCAACCAGTCCAGTCATGCAACTGTACAGAGAATGTATACCATCATCTAGATTTACATGTGTAAATATATTACTATCTACACTGCTACAACATATCTGTATATGTATGTGTGTGTGTATATATATATATATATATATATATATATATATATATATATATATATATATATATATAAAATATATATATATATATATATATATCTATACAAAATGTATAGCTGTCTGACACTTTATACATATATATTACTATATATGGACATATATACATGTTGATGGCTATATCGACACATATAAGTGTCTACACCTATATGACTACATATACACAGCACATTACATATGTGTATGCAGACATACAGCTATGTTGGTATATACGGACATAGTTACATATATGCCAGCATATATATATATATATATATATATATATATATATATCGGTACATATGGCAATACATCTGTAGAGAGCAATGGCAGATTAACAAACACACATATGTCCACATGCGCCATTACTGGGGTTGAGAGGCCCCACACACTATACGTCATGTACATGTAGGCATGCCCCCACGGCCAAACACATCCACCCCGCAATACACTAACAAGTGTTGCAGATCCTGTACCCAGGACCTGACACGACATGGGCACAGGAAGTTAAAAGTACAACATCCCACCTGTACGATGTCAGGCTGGTATTTGTTGGCATATCATGCAGTACAGTCTGCCTCCCATAGGTAATGTAAACTGTGGTAGCCAGCAACAATCCCAGGATACAGATGCACAGACACAGATATGTAGATACATACATACAAATGTACATATGTATATGTGTATATATATATATATATATATATATATATATGTATATATACATATATATATATATATATATATATATATATATATATATATATATATATATATATATATATATGGATATACATGTGTATACATGTGACTACACATACACACACATATATATGTACAGTAGGATACATATGTAGTTGGTACAACAATATGAAACAGACACTATGCCTACAGCTAACCCCTGAACAACTGGACACTGTATGGGCCACCCATACAAATGACGACCGTTGCCTGCAACATATACCTACAGAGAGGTCATTGGGAATACTCCACACACTGGTTTGCAGAAATGGAATATCTTTTATTGTGTACCACGACAGTTCTACATGCCATGTCATATATCTGTTCCGACAGTGACATCCATATAAACAGAGGAATGCAACCATGAAACAGTTATACTAATGCAGTAGTCAGGAAGGGTTCACAACCATCGCTGTCCAGGCCAAGCCCTTAGATTTGTACAGTAGTGAGGACTGACTGGGCCATAGGATACCAAATGATCAACAGTGTGTAATGCAGGTGTATAGTTCAGCAGCCGCTATCTACACTCTGTACAACAGCAATGGGAGGTAAGGACATCATGTGACCACATGGGTTGTAACTGTGACATAACAAGGCATAACTGACACCATCACATGCACACTGACAAACCAAAACTGGCAGGTGGCAGTAGGCTTGCAGTAACCGAATATATGTACATGATGTACATATAGGTGAAGTATACGGCACTTTACATCCAGATACCTTATGGCAGCTCACCCCTGATACCCCCACATATTGAACAGCCAAGGTCATTTATGGTGCCCCCCCAGACTCAATAATACAGGGCCATATACCACTGTTACATACACTGGCCTCTGGAGTGCATAAGAGCACGCACGTATTGTGTAGGTGACGCCCACACATATATGGCCCCAGCCCCACTGTATGTGTGGGAGATGCAACAGACATGGACTGGTGGTAGCAATGGCAGTGTGATATACTCACAGCATGCTATGGAATACCCACACACAGCATGTCATATGTGCAAAGCTTGATATGTAGGTCATGTACTGATAGCACTCCACACACACAATGCCAGTGGGATATCAGACACAGGACCTGTGTGGTGGACAGACAACATGTGTTAGGCACACCTCTGGCCACCAAGAGGATAGGCCCACAGTTGAGGACTATGCAGACAGACTGCATTCCAAGGTAAAATAGTATGTACACACACACACACACACACACACACACACACACACACACACACACACACACACACACACACAGACACACACACACACACACACACACACACACACACACACACACACACACACACACACACACACACACACACACACACCCTGTAACACCAGTACTATACAAAGCATAACATGGCTCTAATTACACTCTGTCTGTAGTTCCTGAACCTCCTACACATATGTAGCTTTCCAGAGTGTGCTGGTTCTCCTGTATAACTTATTGCTACCTTCTGTCTGTAACACTGATGCCCACACACACATAGGACTATACCAACATACACAGAATGTCCAGGTTATGTCAGCAAATGCAACCCCCATTGTACACAATATGTGGGGGCGGTCTGGTATCTCACTGGCATGTTAGCAGATATGATGACACTAATTATGGCATACAGCAAATATGCACCACGTCATGCACGGCATATGTACACAGGTTGGCAGAGTTGTGACTGGCAGCACATACACAGGGCCACTAATGGCATGTTGCTGTGATAACCTCATACATTTACTGTTGTAACAGGGTTTGTGGTGACATATATCCTATGAGGGATAAGACACCAGTAGCTGTCACAGCTTTCACCATCTACAAACTGCAATCCTCATGCTACCATCTGCAGTCCACAGATAGATGCTCCGTAAGTAACACATGGAACCAACGGCACAACACAGTGCCCTGTCTGCAGATGACCCTGCAGATGGGGCTTCCACATAAACATGGAACTGACATGGCAGGTATGGAGACATGTAGGAAAGACATATCCACACACACACACTGTTAAACCAACAGTTCTCCACATGCAGTATAGCAGCACTTACAGTCTGTAGGCAGGTCAGGCACATCCCCCCCTGTGTGTTGCCCTGTTTCCACAGTGTATGTTGATGGTAAATTCCCAATCCATCGCGGATGCTGGTTGCCAACCAACAGATCTAGTTCCTGCTCACAGTGAATGACAAGGGCCAACACCAACATGATGTACCTAGATATCAGCGTGTGTTTCCATGCAATTGGCTATGGGACTGTTACCACAGCTGTTCCACATGCAATCAGCTAGGTGAGGGCTGCAATTCGTGTAGAGGCCATCAGCTGATCATGGGCATCACTTAAAATACACATGCTGCTGCCTAAGCAAAGCTGGTGTAGGTCTACACATCCACCAGAGAGGGAGTGGGAGAGGCAGACAAAGGCAAAGACATGACAGGGAGGGGAGTTGGAGTAAAACTGCAGCTTGTTTGTGTCACACACCTACCGGCACAGGATATCAAACCCCTGACAACTATGTACTGCATTCACAGTTCAATGCAGTTATTAGGTGTGCCACATGGATTACCTGTTGTGGAGCCCTCAGAACATATCTGTGATGGTGTGTGACATCTGCAACAGGGATATGGTAGCTATACAGTAGGTGACATACATGTGCCTGTCAGCATGAACAGGAGCCAGCGTCATCACAGCCACACTCTCACAGAGACACACACACATCAACACACTTGGCAAGGCCAGGGGTACAGCACATCAGTAGCGGGATTGCCACAACACATCAGTGTGCAGGTACCACATGTACCACATGGGCCATACGGAGGTAGTATGGGCAAAGGGTATGAGGAGGTGTCTGACATCTGACAGCATGTTTCTGTATGCGCATGGGGGTTATAGTGAGTGTGGCTGTGAACATACACACCACACAACACACAGACAAACAAAAAGGATGCCAGTACTGACATGCATGGGTTCATGTCTGCACGGGTGTGTGGTGGTCGACTGTGGCAGCAGGCTATACAAGGGTAGGCGATGGGTATACCTTGGCATCAGGCCACATGAGAATGGTCTGCATTGTGTCTCAGGGCTGTAGTTTCTGCTCTTGCCCACACAGGTGGGTATTGTATCTCCATCCAGTCACCTGGGTGACTATTGTGTGTGGGCAATGCTGTGCATCGCATGCCATGTATGTGTTCCTTACCCCATGACATGGACGGTGTCTGGGATGTGCACACCTCCCACATGCATGTACAATGACATGTGGAACTGAATCTGGGGTGTCTGGCTCATGTTGTGAACATAGATTACCATCATATGTACCAGTTTTGCCCCCTGTAGTAGGGACTGGTAATGGGCACCAGGTTTACCTGCACCTACATTGATAGCATGCTGACAGCATTCTCTAGTGTCAGTGGCAACTGTCCATACAGGGCATGCTGTCAGGCATGATATGTCCATTGTGGGGCACATGTGTTGGCACCACAGGTGGTGCAAGTGTCCATTGGGGAACAAGGGGGAGGTGCACTGACACAGTTACCTACAGTACACACTATCCCCTACACAGTTTGTCCCCACTCACTGTAGACATTAGCCACATGTGAAGCATCATGTGGTTGTAGTCATTTGGCTGTGTGCTGGGTGGAACAAGCCTTATAATGGTTGGCTCCTTGTCACAGTCACTCTCTCCCACACATCTATGTATGTGTATGTTTGGCTTATTATAGTGTATTGTCCATGGATATATGCATGCATTCCAATCCACTGTGTGTGCAAAGCATAGGTGGTGCATACTGAGGAGTGTCTGCACTGCCAGATTTGTCTGGTCCACTGTTGTTTGCAGACATGGGCTTCTTTTGATTATGTGTGTGAGCATGCCTAGTATGACCTTTCAATTTGTTCTTGACTGACATCGCCTTCATTTCTCTAAGTGTGTGAGCATGCCCAGTAAGCCCTTCTCTATAGACTGTGTGGCTCAATACTAGGTAGTTTGTACTCCAGTGCAGACCTTTGTGTTGTACACCCACAGGTAGCAAGGTGTTTCTGCTGGGTGTCCATCGATCATTTGGCAATATGGGGACAAACTGTGCAAGGGATAGTGTGTACTGTAGGTGACTGTGTCTGTGCTGCTTCAGCTGCATGGTATTGCTGTTAGCAGAGATATTCAGACATGTGTACTGTTATATACAGTGATGTTTTCTGTCTCCATGTACTGCCAGGTGGACATTCTTGCTCACAGTGCTGTCTTGGTGACAAGGGTGACTGCAGCTGTGTCCAGTATTGTGGGCAGACACCTATGTATTCCTGGTAAGTTATTCCATTCTGGAGGGGGGGGCTGCAGACACTTGATGCTGGGTCTGTGTATCTGGTTCATCACCTTGGTAGAGTGCTGGTGGGGGAACCCCACACTTGTACATCCATTGACAAGACAGTATGGGCTTATCTTGCTGTGGCAATGCCTCACAGCTGTACAGATTCACAGAGGTTGCCCAGAGGCAGGGGCCATGGGTCAGGACATTAACCCTGTTGTGTTGTACAGGCAGATGTGTAGCCACCCATTTATGTGTTTGCAGCCAGGGATAGTGTGAGCACACAGCTTGGTGTCAGTCCCTGCACAGTCCATGCTGCCCATGCAACCCCCCATTATTCTAACCTCTTCCAGACATTATGAATACATTCTCTGATACTTTCCCTAAGAGTATCACCCCATCACAGGTGTGTGTTAGTGTTGGTCTACAGTTCATGCAGTGGGACATGGTGGACATGTTACTGTAGTTTGTCCACATGGCCTTGCATATGGCTTATGTGGAGTGTGCTATGTTGTTATTTGGGTGTCCATGACTTCACATGCATTGGCAGTACATGTGAGACACAGGCCTTTTGCAGAGGCCTGTGGGGCATTAGGTGTTGCTGAGGGCCACATGTGCCAGGCCATTGCATTCTGTCAGGCCTACAGTCACAGACCATCATACAGTATATTCCCCTGGGGTGACAGGGTAGGTGTGATAGGTGTTCATACAAATTCCTTCTATCAGTCTTGATCAGGTGGTGTGGATGCTGGCAGGGTGCTATGTACAGCTAGGGACACACCTGCATGGGACACCTGGACTGCATGCTACATTCTTCCACTATTGCCATGTACAGGAGGGGGTCATACTGTACCCATTCCCCACAGCAGGGATATGGCCAGTGAGGTACCTGTGGATGGTGTTTTCGTGAGCTGGGTGCATGTGTGATATGGACACTACTTGCATCTGACACACAGATATGCATGGGGCATTCCAGGTATGCTGGCATGTGCAGGTACACCAGCTGTTTCCCAGTACATCAGTCCTACCTCCTTTGTGATCTATAGGTGTTTGGCCGGACATCACCAGTATCCCCTACTACAGGACCAGTTGCTGTGATGCATACCTGTATGTACAATTCCAAGGGTGTCTCCTTTTTACAGTGATTCAATGTATACTGTATGTCTGGGGTACTTTCCCCTGTATACTGCTTGTATATCTAGCCCAACAGCCATGCCATGTCAGTCTTTCAGATGGTGACACATATTACCACCATACATTTACATTGGCTTACTGCTAGCAGGTGGTAAACTGGTGGGGATTGTCCTTGGCACTGCAGTTGTGAGGACTTGTCCCTGTCATCTGCAGTACTGGGCTATGGCCACCAGGTCTTACCTCGACATGCATACATACTGACCACTCTCACACAATATGAAACACACACCATCCTAACACACACAGACCTGCATATTGTGCACATGCTATGACCTATCCTGCTACCTTGGGCACCTCTGGGCATCTCTGCTCCACTCGTATTATACCTAATCATGCATGTTACTACATTTCTACACAGGATTGGGGGGCAAATCTGAATGTTACTACATTTCTATGCTAGAGTGGGGGTAAAGGCACACCTGACTGTTTCTACATGTCTACATGAGAGGGGGGGCACACCTGACTGTCATTACATTGCTATGTAGGATGGGGGGGGGGCACAAGTGACACTTGTACACATTTGCTATGACTGTACTGGTACATCATGTACTCCATTTCATTCTGTATTGCTAACTATCATGTTGTCTATAGGCACACCAGTGTGCTACAGGTCGTGGCTTTGTTGCCCTACATACTATTGTCTGATGTCCTACCCTTCAGAACTGGCATCCTACTGCCTGCCCTACTGTGGTCTGTCTGTGTAGGAGTGGGGGTGGGATTAACCCTAGCCATCATTCTGGGGCCATGGCACAGGCCCTGTTTGGGTTTGTGTCCACCTGTCCTGCTGGCTGCAATTGTTGTTGGTTATGTGAACTGCCCTGACTGGCATGTGCGGGTCATATACACACACATTTCGCACAGCACATTTCCTGCAGTTGCATCTGTCTCCCTGTGTAGTACTGGCTACTATGGTGACTCCAGTATGTGTTATACATGTCAGGGTGCCACTATGGGTGTCTACTGTCTACTGCCATAACATTCAGCCACCCAATTCCCTTACATGCCCACATCCATACCATAGCTACAGGTGACAACACATTCTACTCCATTTGGCAATTGGTAGGTTGATTGACTTACCTTGTAGGTGTGCCAGCCTTGCAGATGGTGCTGGAGGGCTGCCTATGTCAGATGCACATAGTACACTCCCTATACATGGTTGACCACAGGTGGTGTAATGTTTGGCATCCCTTTTACTGTATATGTGAGTTGGAGAGAGGTGTCATTTCCTGGGACCCTACTGTGTCAGTGCATATGCAAAGCATTGCCTCTTTGCCAAGGCCAGGGTATACTGGACACGCTTCCTTCTGCCTACTGGATCAGGCTCAGGTTCTTCCTCCTCCGGGTCACTCTGTGCCTGTGTATGCCTTGGCATTGTGGGGGCCTGTGTGGCCCTGCCCCATGCTGTTCCTGCTGCAGCTATTTCCGCAGAAGCATATTGTATAGCATCGCACATACCATAACAATTTGGGTACATGTAGCTGGTGAATACTGCAAGGCTCCACTGGATGTGTTCAGACACCAGAACCGTGACCTGAGCATCCCAAACACATGCTCTGTTATATGTCTGGCCTTTGCGTGTGCCTCATTATGGCATTGTTGTTCAGGTGTGTGTGCATTTCTGATGCGTGTCATCAGCCACGGCTCCAGTGTGCACCCAGCATCCCCCACTAAGTGACCGTAGGGGATGTCCCCATTGACAAATCTCTGGTAAGGCTGTGTCAGATGCCATATGTGGGAATCGTCATAGCTTCCAGGGCAGCCAGCACACATATTCATTAAAATGCCCTGGGCATCACATACGACCTGGCAGTTGATGGAGGGGATGCCCCTGCAGTTGATGTATGGCCTACCCTGCTCACAGGGTGGTGCTTTGATGTGTATGTGCATGCAATCTATAGCACCCACTACCTCAGGGTATTCTGCTATTTGGTGGAAGAGACGCATATTGCTGGTCAACACCTCATGGGTGTTAAGGAAATATACATGCTCACTGGCTTGTGCTGCCATGGCATCCAGGAACTGGTGGAATACTCTGGATGCTGATGTCTGTGAGATCCCCATGTTATACCCAGTTGTGTTTTGGGAGGTACCTGTGGCTAGTATACCTAGGCCTACACATACCTTGGTATCCACTGGGATGGGTTCCCCTTGGTCAGTTTGGTGTGTTAGATGTGGCCAGCACAGCTCAAGTACTTGCTGTAGAAGGTCTCTGTCCACCCTATAGTGCTCCACTATCTCCAGCTCATGTAGACCCTGGTAGGTTACCCTGGGTCTGTACACTCTTCTCCGTCTCCTCACTGTGGGTTGTTCGGCAGCATGCACACCCTAACTACCTTCAGCCTCTTGCACATGTTGTTTTATGTTGCCTGCTGCAGCTCTTCTCATTTCATAGGTTTGTTTGTTAAAATTTCCCTGCTTGCATACACTGGTGGTGTAGAGTATGGGGAGAAAAACAGTGGAGAAGGTGTTTGCTTAGTTTATAGTAGTGTTCTGGGATAGGCTGGGCTGCTGCCTGTGTAATTGGCTGCTTCTGATATGTTTCACCTGCCAGATATGCTATTTCTCCTTGATTGCCTTCCTACTGCTGATTTCTCTTCCCATTGCCCTTCTGTTTGGGCCCGGGGCCATGCCGCACAAACAGAGTACTCAGATGTGCACACTGCTGCTGTTTCCTGGTTTAAATTCTTTTTTTCTTCCTGTAAATCCCGGTGTGCGGCACGCACACCCACTTACACTTTGTAAAGAGTGCTAGGCAGGTTTAGACACACCCCCTAGCTTGACTGTGCTAAGCTGGGAGCATACCCGAGCCACAGGGCTCCAATCCGCTTACAGTATGCCTTACACACCCACCCATGATGTCACCTACCTCCTAGTCTTGCACGCAGCTATTCATACACTTACACTGTTGGGACTTGCCTCACATGCTGGGGAAAACTGGAATTCACTATCCTTCCCCTCGTTTGCATAGGATTGCCTGCTAATGCATAGTTACATGTGTCACACTGTGCCTTCCCCCTTAGCAACCACTATTCACTGGTCAGGTTGTCTTGTGCCTGCCATTGACTTACATGGCGGAATACTGACTTTAGTTAGACTGCTTTTTTTTAGGTTTATTTTCTTGTTTCCCCATGATCCCATTTGCCCTATGCTTCAACAGCCGTGATCGGCAGACATATAATGAAAGCTGTATTTTGTACATTTTGCATTGCTTGCAATGCCAATGGACTTATACTTGGCCATTGGCATGCTTCCTCAATGATATGCAGCCTTTATTTGGGGCTGTCATGTCCCTGTTTTGGATTTTGCAGAACCATACTCGGCTACTGAGTACATTTCTGCATATTACGCTAGTCCTGCACGCCATGATTCCTGCTTCCTGAGTAGAAGATTTACCTCATTTGCAAGTTTTTCACCTGCAAATGGGGTAATTTGATACGGGGGCTGGGAACGTGCAACACTAATGCTAGAGCGCTTGTGCACATCAAACGAGCACGTCCGTAGATCGCTCGGCTGCCATATTGCCAAAATTACCTCTTACACTAATCATGCACGCCATGCAGGCTTTTGAGAATCTGGAGGGGTTGTTTGAAGAAATAAAAAAAATATATATATTAGTAAATATGTCAGTAGTGATAGTAGGAGATTTTAACTTTAACCTGAAGAAAGAAGAGAGAAATATAATACAGGATGTGAAGATGCTAAGGGATATAATATAATAAAATACAGAAAGTTAAAAGAAAGAATATGAAATGCACATATAAAAGAGAAATGTTTAAAACTGGAACTGATTATATAGTTTACTCTAAAAAAACATGAAAGACATAACAGGAGGGGTACAGATGGCAAAGTTTTCAGATCATAGAGCAGTATGTGCTAGAACAGGGGAAGACAGTCAAACAATAAAAATAAAAGGTATAAATAGATTAGCTGCAGAGTTTAAAAATGAGGAACAGATGATAAGACAGAAAGAAATATTATGGAAAGATCATATGATGATGAGACTATTTGATAAAATTGGGCACAGTGCTGGGTAGTGCATACGCAGAAATACAACAATATATTTAGAAGTGGAAATAAGAATAAAAAAGGAAATAAGATGCAATATAAAGAAATTTTACTGAATTAAGATGAACAGAGAAATAAAGTGACAAATAGGAGAATTAGAAAAACAGATGTTTGAAAAGAATAGAAAAAAAGTAAAAATGGTGTCAGATTTTTTTTAAAAGAAAAAAAGAGTTTTTTCCTTATTTAGGAAGATAAGTAAAAATGAGAGAAGGAAGGATGCATGTTCCCTTGTCCCCTTATTGAAATATCGGCACTTGAAATACTGAGTGCCAACAATTTGGAAAAAAAAGATCAAAAGCCCAGGAAAAGAGGGTATCTCAAAGATTGTTATTCTCCTTTAAACTTTTTTTTCAAGGTGGGCAAGCCCTCCCCACAAAAGCTTTTATATATATATATATATATATATATATATATGTATATATACTTGAGATTGCCACACCTTGTAGTAAGGGAAATATTCTGAGAAATGGCCATCTCATACATATATATATATATATATATATATATATATATATATATATATATATATATGTATATATATATATATATGTATATGTGTGTGTGTGTGTCAGTTTTTTCAGCCATTCAGTATCCGACTTGTACCAGCAGATCCAGTCATTTGAAATACTCACCTGCTATCTTAGATGGCAAAAGAGGCATAGAATATAAACAAGAATACATTATGGAGGTGGTAGCTAAGTTCTTTTGTATTGATAACTTGTAAATAATTTTAAATATGAACGTAAAAAAATATATAAATCATTTATTTAATGTTTTTTTTCTTTTTATATGGCATAAGGTGAATGCAAATATTAATAAAGCACCCCTGCTGTTTTTTATAAATGGATGGGAATGGCATGATAGTTAAGGTCTTTATTTCACAGATGCAAGCTACAGGGTATGATTCTGATCTCTGGTTATTGGTTAGGCTTGTAATAGTATGAAGACTGATAGTCTAGTATTTATTTATTTATTTAGGGGTGGGTTTGGCATAATGGCTAAGGTCTTTCCCTTATACACAAGGTACAGCATATAATTCTAACATTTGTTTATAGGCTATGCTTAAAATGGCTCTTCAGGGCAGTTAGCATAGTATTCACCAATGTATGCTGAATAATTTTGAGTTGAGGGTTGGCAAAATGATTAAGGTGTTTGTCTCATAGATACAAGGTACAGAATTTGATTCTCACTTTTGAGAGAAATTGGCTAGGCTGAAAATGGTCCACAAGGCCAGCTAGCCTAATGGTTACCTATGAATCTTTTGATCTTTTGCAGCCACCAACGCAGGCAGATGGGGCCTGAGTTTAACATCTTATCAAAAGGACAACATACTCAGGAGTGCAGCTTCCCTTGCTCTGAACTGCAGAGTTATTGCTGGAAAATAATTAAACCAACTGCCTGGTCGGGTAATAGAACCCCAAACCTTCTGCATCAAAGGCAAGTGTGCTGCATGTTGAGGCTACTAATTTGAGAGTGCTCTGATGGACTAAATAATTAGTCTCTGTTTTAAGTCTTATTTGGCTTACTATTAAAGGACAACAATAAGATTCCATTACTAAATGCTCAACTTCTCTGTCCTCTTTCTCCCTATTTGCAATCCCTGCTATGAATAAACAACAATACAGCATTTAAAATATTTTGCATCAACTGTTTCTCTCCAGTATAACAGTACCTTACTGAACTGTGGTGGTGTCACAAAGCTTGCTGCAGTCTTCAATTCATTGATGTCATCAAGGCCACTGAATGCAGGTAGTTTCCTGGCCAATTCCCTCCCCAAACTAACATTACCAGAAGCATCATAAAAACCCACCAATACTATGATGTCACAACTCCCTGGTCCTTCTCCTATCTATACAGAAAGTAAAGGCTAGAACAAGGAAACAGTACATGAGTCAAGTCTCCTGCTGTGAGCTGTCAATCACAGCAGGTAACAACTCAAATTACCCTTAGCACTTTGACAGCTGGGAAGTTAGGTGTGAAGGGGATGGGAGATGAGTCAAAGTAGTACAATTCAGGCTTCACAAAAGACTGCATTTTAGCCATTCTAAAAAGAAGCAGCAGTAAAAAGCACTTTGAAAGTCTGTTCTGTGGCATTTGCACTGTTTGTGTTTTAAGTAGTCATTGAACGGTATGAAATATTAATTAAAACTGACTGAAAGACAGCAGTGTATGCATGTGAAATTAATGGAGTGACAGGAACTTTAGGAAAAAAGAGGGCTGCATGATGTAATTTTTTACAGACAAGCATTGCATTTTGGGATACCTTGAGGCAGTCTAAACAATCAGAGTTACTTTAAGATGCCAGACTCCATGTGATCAGACTCAGCAATTATGTATAAAAATATTTAAAAACCTGCAAATAGTCTCATAGTGGTGTTAAAATGTAGGAAAAAAACAAACCATTATGAAATAAACATGTTTTTGAGTCTGTGGGTGCAGTTCTCCTTTAAAACAAGTCCATAAAGATGTATTAATTTGCAGCAGTGCATGATGACATACATCCTATAAGGCATCCCAGCTTTACCCACTCTTCTGATTTTTTATTGCTTCTGACTCTTTTTCTACCAAAAATATATGGAACACTGTTTTTTCCTCAGTCTGTTTATTGATCCTGTAATTGAACTAAACTCTTTCATAACCTTAGTACAATAATTAAGTAATTGACTTCTAACCTCTAGTGCTAGCTGATGTATTGATCTTAGCTTCACTGGGTTAGGTTGCAGGCAATCCATGGTGATTAAAAGCTGATAAAACGTAAGATCATGCTTATTAAATTAAAACAAATCATTTTATTTGTTTTAGATTTTTTTCAGTCTATCTAGCATCTTTATCAGTTTCATTTTGTATTCTTCATAGGTTCATAGGTTCTTCATAGCTTCATAGTTGTTTATTAAGCTAATGACCACAAGGGCCATTTTAAACATAGCCATGCATCCCAAATATCTGACAAGTTCAGTTACCCCTGAAAAGTGTAAGTAGGGGCTTGGGAGATGAACCATTTATAGGTTGCCTGTGTCTCTTAGAGTCATAGGTGCCGATCCAGAAATGAATTTTCTATTCCCCATCCAGTTGGGTTAGGGATCATTCTGTTATAGACTATAATGTTGTCACTAAAATTCTTTTTTGATTGCCTTTGTGGCTTTTTGTATTACAGTCTAAAAGATGCCAACAGCATTGTCTGCAGAACTGACCTATAAAAGATTATTTTGTATTTTGACAATTTAAGTGAGTTGAGAAAGAAATGATGTCTCAGCTGCTAGAGTGAAGTTCAAGATGGTGAGATCCTGTTTTATATAGTATTCTTGAAGATCTTTGTTGTCATGCATATTTCTGTGTTTTAACTTTAAAATGGTAATTGGGAAACCTTTCTGGGAATCGTCTTTTGTGTTCAATTAAACATTATACAGTGATCAATGATGTGCATGTGTGTGTGTGTGTGTGTGTGTGTGTGTGTGTGTGTGTGTGTGTGTGTGTGTGTGTGTGTGTGTGTGTGTGTGTGTGTGTGTGTCTGCAATACTCGGTTTTATTACAATTAACCCTAAGGAAAAGCCAGATGTTGGTAATTGTCTTTGGAGTGAAAAACAAAGTGCTGCACATATGTCAGCATCATATATGGATATTTTGCAATATTTTGTTCATTTTTTTGTCTTTTATGTATTGTCATCTTGCTTAGATGTGAATCTTGTTCTTGATTTCGGGTGGTTTCCTGATGGTAGGATAAATCAGATATAAAAATATTGTCACCTACACACACACACACACACACACACACACAACACACACACACACACACACACACACACAAACATGTATGCACAAACATATGCACACAGACTCACACACACAAAGCACGCATGCATGAGCACATGATAGCTCACATATGCATACACACAGACACATACACACACACATGCACATTGCTGCAGGAAAGGTACCATACATTTTGTTCACCCTGACCATGAAAGAAAAGTTTTAGCAGGGCAACTACTTACTTTTCTGATCTGAATGCATTTCTTGTGTTACCTGCTCCATGTTCAAATCACCATAGGCAAAATCCAATATCACTTCCTTACCAGCTATAGGTCCTCCTCTATGACCCAGGAAACCCTTAACATGTATTTAAATGTATTAGAAACACTAACCATCCAACCCAATACCATACTCATGGGCAACTTTAATTACTCCACTATTAACTGGAAATCCTATATGGCAACAAATGTACAAGCACAGAGATTTATGGATTTTTGTAAACACAAACTCTCTGAACTAAACATTCAATACACCAACCAGGGTTGCAGCCTTACTGGTTCTGGACCTCACTAATATGGAAGAGTGGTGCACATCCCCTACTGTAACATGTTCCCTGGTAAGGTCAGACCACAAAATAGTCTCTTTTGAAGTAAAAATAAAACCTGGACCCCCAGCTAAACCTGAAATATTCAGAAACTTTATTTATTTATTTAGGAATATTAAGGCTAACCTGCTATTAAGTGATAACCAGGTAAAATGTCAAGCCCCCATAAACCCTGAGAACACTGCTGCCTATGCAGAACTGTTCACAGAAACCCTATACAAGTATGTTAACAGGTGCATAGAGGCAGCTGTTCCCACCAGGAAGAACACACAGCTAATTCAAAAAGCAAGCCACCCTGGTGGAATCACAAAATCAATAGATTGTATAATAAAAGGAAGAAGATCATGGCAAAAATTAGGAGGTGTAGCACCCAGCAGGATAAAAGCACTCTCATCAAACTAAATAAACATTTCTCAGGACAAATGAAGTCTACCAAAGCCAAATTTAAGGTCAATTTGGCCTCCGAAGCAAAGGACAACTACAAGGCATTCTTTAGCTATGTCCGCAGCTTTAAAGGCAATACACAATTGTGTGCAGAGCTCATTCTAAATGGATCCACCTCTACTGAGACGGAAGATATAGCAAGCCTACTGGCTGATTAATTCAGCTCCAACTTTTCCCATCTCTCCACCTCAACCTTCCCTTAGGATATACCATCAAATATAATTCCCCCTACCTTTGACCATCATGTGTCTACAGCAGTGACAAAATCATTATATGTTGCTCAACTTATAAACAAAGGTATGGTATCTAAGTCCAAGGAAGTCATTGTTCCACTGTATTCAGCATTCATCAGACCTATCATTGAGTACAATGCCCCCTTTGGTACATACCTAACCAGGTATATCAAACAGTTGGAACATCCACTGAGGTTCCTCACTAAAAGAATACAGGGCTTAAGTAAAATGTCTTATGCAGACTGTCTCAAGGATCTATCTCTGTATTCTGTCCCCTACAGGCCTTTGAGGAGAGATCTATGCCTGACATACAGGGCATTGTCATACCCCATTCTGATGGACCTCCTGCATATCTGTAAAACAAACAGCACAAGAACTACCCATTCTAAAGACTTAAACCTTACCTGTGATATAAATAGGACCTGCTGGAGAGACAGGTATGTATCCCAGAGATTACCCTGTCTCTGGAACAGGTTCCCTATCCATGTGAAGTAGAGATTCTCCCTAACCCAATTCAAGTGCAACCTGGACAATTGGATGATGAACAGGAAATTAATCCCTGGTTTGGCACCTATGTCTCTAATGGACACAGGCAACCTGTTAATGGGTCATCTCTCAGGCCCTAGTTTCCAAATGTTTCATCTCCCAAGCCCCTGCTTACACTTATCAAGGGTGTCAGAACTTGTCAGAGATTTGCCCTTACATATTTTGCAGTGTTTGCTCAGTTTTTGTCTATCACATATGACCATTCTTACATCTCTTTCAGTTTCCTGGAAACTGTTTTCCAAACAAGTACTCTATACACTGTCCAAGCTATTGTTGCATCTGGTTTTACTTTGTACTTCTTCACATAATGTATGTTTCCTTCCAGGCCCTTTGCAGTACCATAATCCTCAAGGATATAGAATCCCACTTACAAAGGCATACATTTCTAGAGATGTAGCACTGACCCTTGCAGTATCCACTAGGTAGTCCCTCTTCCTAAATGTAACTTGGAAGGCAAACATGAAATGATGGAAATGCAATTTTATATGGGTAACTGGTTCAATGTTTTAGTATCACTTCTGCAAAGTCCGTTAGAAAAGAAAGAGTGGATAAGCAGCAGGGCTAAGTTTCTTTCACTTACCCAGAGGTCTAGTACCCTCAGAGTTAGTGAGATTGGAGGTGACAAGAACCACATACATGATAAGAGTAGGCAGATGGGCCTTGCCACCTTACTCATGTGTGCTATCCCTAACAATAACCCTAATTCTAACCCATCCTTACTTAACTGTAGCCCATGTTCCTAGCCACAACCTGACATAGTACATCACTAAAAAAAATCCCTATTAGTATCAATACACAAGACATAAGACCACAGATCATACAAAACACCACACACCCACAACACTAAATTTATCCCCTTACCTAACCCTAAGTTTAACCTTAACCTGGGAATACTCTCACACCAGTGGTCACCCCCTTGTTGGTCAGGTGTGACCATAAGCAAATCACCCTTGACATCAACATCCCACCCCCACCCCCCAGTAAGGAAACCTCCTTAAAAAACTTCTCCAAAGTCAACTTCATGCTACTGAAGTCAGAAGTGCCAAACTTCATGACACCCATGCAGACGGGATCTGAACTTTCAACTGCAGAATCCTACACTAAGGCACTGTATGAACACATCCACTTGTGCATGAATTGTGCCATCCCAGATAGAATCAAGATGCTCTCCTTCAAAAAAAGGAAGCCAATCTGGTAGTCCCCCTGCTATAAACAAACTATACAACAGAAGGAAGAAACTGTTGCAGAAAAGAGGAAAATCCCAGGATGCAAAAAACTCCCTCACCAGCCTCAGTAAGAAGCTGACATCCCTCATAAAATCCTCTAAAGCTACAAAAGTTACGAAAATAAAATTGCCAAAGATTCCAGACAACCACAAGGCATTCTATAGTTATCTAAATGGCAATGCTCAGATCTGCTCTGAGCTACAACAGAATGGCATTAAATATACTGATCCCAAGGATATTGCCAATATCCTGGCAGATCAATTTAGTGCCAACATCACCTCCCTCTCGCCCCCTAAAGGGCCCATCTCAATACCAAAAGATTGCCAAATTCCGGTAATCATGGCAACACAGGTAGAAACCGCACTCTCCAAAGCTAAGAATACAGCATCCATGGGACCAGATGACATTCCAGGCTGTGTACTACATGAACTACAAAAATGAACTGGCACCTCACCTAAGTGTCATGTTTAATCATAGCCTCACCTCAGGCTTCATGCCCACTGAGTGGTGCACAGCTACAGTTATCCCACTCAACAAGGGGGGATCCACCTTGGATCCCGGGAACTACCATCGATCAGTCTGACGAGCCTGATCTGCAACGGCATAGAACGCATTATCATGGAACTTATAAACAAAGACATTGACAACCTTCAAACACTGGACCCCACCCAGTTTGGGTTTGGGAAGGGCCAATCTTGTCTGCTGAGCCTGATTGACTTCTTTGAATTAGTCTCCAGAGCTGTGGACAAGGGTAAGGCGGTCCACACAGCCTATCTGGACCTCACCAAGGCCTTCGACACCATCCCCCACTCTGGAATCATAGATAAACTTACTAAGCTGGGCATAAATCCCTACATCACTTGATGGGCTGCCAGCTGGCTTACTGACAGAAACCAGACTGTAAAAGTAGCCAACTCCAAATCCAGCTCCAGACAAGTGACAAGTGGAGTACCTCAGGGTTCAGTCCTGGGACCACTCTTGTTTGGCATCTACTTCTCTGAAGTACAGGCCAACACTAAGGGACTCTGGCTAACATAGTTCGCAGATGACTGCAAACTGGGAGCCATTACTGAATCCCCAAATTATGTGGCTATTCTACAAAAGGGCCTTACAGAAACAGATGCCTGGTGCCAGAGCCATGGGCTCAAGCTTAATGGCAAGAAATGTATAGCTATCCCCTTTGGAAAAAAACATGTACCCATGAATTACCACATAGGTGGCTGGCAGTACACTAAACATCGAAAGTGTGATGAGAGACTTAGGGACACAGGTGGACAGTGGTCTCACCTTCGATAACCACATCACCACAACAGTCAGGAAAGCCTTCTGTGTGGCACACCTCATTACTAAGGGCTTTTCATCCAGAAAAAAGGAGGTTTTCCCCCCCCCCTTTCCCTTTTTAAAAAAAAATTTGGGCCCCAAAAAAAAGGGGAAAAAAAAACCCAAAAAAAACCCCAAAAAATTTCCCAAAAAAAAACCCCCCCCTTTTTTTTAAAAAAACCCCCAAAAAAAAAAAGGGGGGGGGGTTTTTCCCCAAAAAAAAACCCCCCCCCCCCCCGGGTTAAATTTTCCCCCAAAAAAAAAAGGGGGGGGGGGGCCCCCCCCAAAACCCCCCCCTTTTAAAAACCCCCCCCCCCCCCCTTTAAAAAAAAAGGGGGGGGGGGGAAAAAAACCTCCCCGGGGGGCCCCCCCCAGGGGGGGGGGGAAAAAAAATTTTTGGGGAAAAAAAAAGGGGTTTTTTTTTTAACCCGGGAAAAAAAAAAAAAAAAATTTTTTAAAAAAAAATTTTTTTAAAAATTTTTTAAAAAAACCCCCCCCGGTTTTGGGGAAAAAAAAAAATTGGGGGAAAACCCCCGGGGGAAAAAAATTTTTTTTTCCCCTTTTTTTAAAAAAAATTTTTTTTTTTTTTAAAAAATTTTTTTAAAAATTTTTCCCTTTTTTTTAAAATTTGAAAAATTTTTTTTTTTTCCCCAAAATTTTTTAAAAAAATTTTAAAAAAAAGGGGGAAAAAAAAATTTTTTTAAAAACCTTTTTTGGGGAAAAAACCCCCCCAAAAATTTTAAAAAACAATTTTTTTTTAAAAAAAAAAAAAACCCCCTTTTTTGGGGGTTTTTTTGGGGGGGGGGCCCCTTTTTTTAAAAACCCGGGGAAAAAAAAAAGGGGGGGGGGGTTTTTTTTTTTTCTTTTTAAAAGGGGGCCCTTTTTTTTTCCCCAAAAAACCCCCCAAAATTTTGGGGCCCCAAAAAACCCCGTAATTTTTTTTTTAAAAACCAAAAAAACCCCCGGAAAAAAAAACCTTTAAAAGGGGAAAAAAAAATTTAAACCGTTTTAAAATTTTGGGGTTTTTTCCTTTAAAAAAAAATTAAAAAAAATTTTTTTAAAAAAAATTCCCAAAAAAATTTTTAAATTTTTTAATTTTTTTAAAAAGGGGGGTTTTTTTTTTTTCCCCCCCAAAAATTTTAAAAAAGGGGGAAAAAAGTTTTCCTTTTTTTTTTTAAAATTTTTTTTTTTAAAATTTTTTTTTAATTTTTTTAAAGGTGGAAAAAAAATTTTTTTTTTTTAAAAAAAAAAAATAAAAATTTTTTAAAAAAAAAAAAATTTCAAAATTGGCCCCTTTTTTTAAAAAATTTTTTAAAAAAAATTTTTTAAAAGGGATTTTTTAAAAAATTTTTTTAAAAACAAACAAAATTTTTTAATTTTTTTTTTTTTTAAAAAAGGGTTTTAAAAAAATTTTTTTTTGGGGTTTTTTCCCCAAAAAACATTCCTTTATTTAAAAAAAAAAAAAAAATTTTTTTTTTAAATTTTTTTTAAAAAAATTTTTTAAAATTTTAAACCCCCAAAAAAAAAAAATTTTTTTTTCCAAAAAATGGGTTTTTTTGGAAAAAAAGGGGGGAAAAAGCCAAAATTTTTAAAAAAAAATTTTTTTTTTCCCAAAAAAAATTTTTTTTTATTTCGAAAGGGCCCCCTTTTTGGGTTTCCCCAAAAAAATTTTTTTTTTTTTTTATTTAAAAAATTTCTTGGTTTTTAAAACCCTTTTTTTAAAATTTTTTTTGGCCCCCCAAAAAAAATTTTTTTTTAATTTTTCCCCTTTTTTTTAAATTTTTTAAATTAAAAAAAATTTTTTTACCCCCCTTTTTTTTTTAAAAAAAAAAATTTTTTTTTTTTTTTCTTTTCTTCCTTTTTTTTTTTTAAAAAAAAAAAAAAACCTTCTTTTTTTTTTTGGTTTTCCCCCCAAGGGGCAAAAATTTTAAAACCCCCCTTTAAAATTTTTTTTCCCCCAAATTTTAAAAAAAAATTTTTTTTTTAAAAACTTTTTAAAAAAAAAATTTTTTTTAAAATTTTTTTTTTTCCCCCCCCCCTTTTTTTTAAAAATTTTTTTGGGAAAAAAAAAATTTTTTTTTTGCATTTTTAAAAAAAAAAAACTTTCCCCAAAAAATTTTTCCCCAAAATTTTTTTCCCAAAAGGGCCCTTTTTAAAAAAAAAAATGAAAAAAGGGGTTTTTTTCCCAAGGGGAAATTTTTTTTTTTGGGGGGGCCCTAAGAACCCCCCCAAAAAAAAACAAAAAAAAAAAAAACCCCCCCCAAAAAAAAAAACCCCTTTTTTCCCCTTTTTAAAATTTTAAAAAATATAAATTTTTTTTTAATTTTTTTAAATTTTAAAAATTTTTAAAAAAACCTTTTTGGAAAAAAAATTTCCCCTTTAATTTAAAATTTAAAAAAATTTTTTGGGGGAAAAAAAAAAAAGGGGTTTTTTTAAAACCCCCTTTTTTTAAAAAAAATTTTAAATTTTTTAAAAAAAAAAAATTTAAAAATTTTAAAAAATTTTAAAAAAATATTTTAATTTTTTATACCCCTTTTTTGGCCCAAAAATTTTTTTTTTTGGGGTTTTAAAACCCAAAAAAGGTTTAAAAAAAAATTTTAAAAAAAAATTTTTTTAAAAAAAAAAACTTTGGGTTTTTTTGGAAAAAATTTTGGGGCCTTTTTTTTAAAAAAAAAAAATTTTAAATTTTTAAAACCCCCCCCAAAAAACCCCCTTTTTTTTAATTTTTAAAAAAAAAACAAAAAAACCCAAAAAAATTTTAAAAAACCCTTTTTTTAAATTTTTTTAAAAAATTTTTTCCCCCCCAATTTAAAAAAAATTTTTTTTTAAAAAAAAAAAAAAATTTTCCCAAAAAATTTTTTTTTTTCCCCAAAAAAAGGCCCCCCTTTTTTTAAAAACCCCCAAAAAAAAAACCCCCCAAAAAAACCCCCCCAAAAAAAAAAAATTTTTTTTAAAAAAAAAACAAGGTTTTAAAAATTAAAAAAAAGGTTTTCCCTTTTTTTTTTTTTTTAAAAAAAAAATTTTTGGTTTTAAAAAAAAAAAAAAAAAATTTTTTTTTTTTAAAATTTTTTTTTTAAAAAAATTTTTAAAATTTTTTCCAAAAAGTTTGGCCCTTTTAAAAAAATTTTTTGGGGAAAAAAACCCCCCAAAAAAAAAAAATTTTTTAAAAACCCAAAAAAAAAAAAAAACCCAAAGAAAAACCCCCTTTTTTTTTAATTTAAATTTTTTTTGGTTTTTTTCCCCCCCCCCAAAAAAAAAAAAATTAAAACCCACCAAAAAAAAACCCCCCCCCAAAAAAAAAAAAAAAAAGGGAAAAAAAAAAAAAAAAATTTGGGGAAAAAAAAAATAAAAAAAAACCCCAAAAAAAAAAGGGGAAAAAAAAAAAAAAAAAAGGGAAAAAAAAAAAAAAAAAAAAAAACAAAAAATTTGGGAAAAAAAATTTTGGAAAAAATTTAAACCCCCTTTTTTCCCCCCCAAGGGTTTTTTGGGAAAAAAAAAAATTTTTTTAAAAAAAAAAATAAAAAACAAAAAAAAAAAAAAAAATTAAAAAGGGGAAAAAAAAAATTTTTGGGGGAAAAATGGGGGAAACCCCCTTTAAAAATTTTTTTAAAAAAATTTTTAAAAAAAAAAAAAAAATTTTTTTGAGAAATTTTTTTTTAAATTTAAAATTTTTAAAAAAAAATTTTTTGGAAAAAAGGGGGGGAAAGAAAATGGCCCAAAAAAAAAATTTTGGGGGGGGGTTTAAAAATTAAGGGGGGGGCCCCCCGGAAAATTTTTAAAAAACTTTTTAAAGGGGGGTTTTTTTTTAAAAAAATTTTTCCTTTTGGGGGGGGGTTTTTTTTTTTTTCCAAAGGGAAAAAATTTTTTAAAAATAAACAGAATAAGCAACTCAAATTCTACAAGACTAAGCATTTATTTTGGAAAAAAAGTGACGTCATGTCCTCTTCACTTTCCAAGGGAATGTTTTGTCCTGCAAAGTCTCACAATTCTACAAAAATGTTGCACTTTGGGTATCTGAAAAGTTGGCAACCCTAAGTACCATTGTCTATGGGAATAGTAACCCTTTTGTCATTTATGGTATTTGAACTATGGATGTGGATTACAGTAGAAAGCACTTACACCTAAAATAAATAATCTGTAAGACTATTATAGGTGGGCAGTGACTTGGGCAACTAAGATACTGAACTGCTGTTAAAGGTTGTGGGGTAAACTGATGGAAGTCTGGGATGATCTGTCTGCTATGTATTGCCATAATGCAGTCAAAACTGTGGTAGCCTTACCAATTTATTTTGTGTATTTGTTTGTTTTTATGTAAGCAAACTGAGGAATAGTGGGGAAGGTATAATGAATGGCAAATGGAATTATTACAAGGGTAGAAGAAATGGGAAAGAAAGAAAGAAAGAAAGAAAGAAAGAAAGAAAGAAAGAAAGAAAGAAAGAAAGAAAGAAAGAAAGAAAGAATCTTGATGACTGGATGGGAAAGAATGAATCTTGATGACTGGATGGGAAATAGGAAATTCACCCCGGGGATCACTACTGTGGCTCTGCTCGACAGGGGCACAGGAAAATAATTTTTTTGGGTGGCGTAAACCAGGGTACCTTTTTGGCTAGCCTTATATAGGCCCTAGGGCCAATAGCCTAGTACCTACCTAAGAAAAAAAGAAAGAAACATGAACTGTTGATTTACACCGCAAGGAAGCATAAGTGAGAGATGGAAACAAATGAAGGTTTGATATACTTGAGCAGCAGCACATGGAACCTGTAAGGCTCCATTCCTGCAGATGCTGGCCCAATCAGAATGCAGCCAAAGCCCTTGTAAATTGTACAAAACAACAATAGGGACAGAAATTAAAAATAAGGACTGGGGGGATATGAATGCATGACTGTCAGACAGGTGTGGTAAGACTTTGCAGAGTGGGCAATAAATAGATAAAATAATTTGCTGCTTGAAGGAGAGGAGAGGAGAGGAGAGGACAACAAGATAATAGACCAACATAAGAGGGCTTAGTATAATCTGAAGAAAAAGAATGGAAAATTGTAGGGTGATGGCTGTGAGAAGTTTGTTGCAGCACTGAGCAAACATGATAGACACCAATCTTTTTCTGAATGTCTGCATTCTTCTATGTCAATCTCATAGATAAAATGACTTTATCAGACAGAGCTGGATAACAGTGCTGTAATTCAGGACATGGAGTCATTCAAATGTCATATTAACAACGTGTGCTCAAGATGTTTAAAAATACTGAGTTATGACATGAGTTTACAACAATTTGCTTGCGCAAACCATGCAGGAAAGCACATCTGTGCTTATGCAAATGCAAACCAGCTCTCAAGAACAGAAGACCCTAAACAATGCTTGAAGGATTTTCAAGATATGAATACTAGATTGTGATTAGAGGAGTTTTGAATCCCACTACTGCCAACACAATGTGAAGTGTCACCTTTTGATCAAACCAGTTTGCCAAAATCAGTAATAACTGTGACAAAGGGAGATACTACCAGCCCAGTTAGCTGGCATTTTGTAAATAATTATATGTCATTTGTGACTATCAAAATGATTTATACAAGATGCTTGTGTTAGAAATGTACTATAACTGTATGTCATGTGTATATCAAACTGCTCTGTACAGATATATGTGTTGAAAAGGTATTTGCAAAATGCTTGTGTTTAAAATGGATCTACTGTGTGCCCTAATGGAAAAGAACAGAAATGTACATGCACTACTGTAACTGTTTAAATGTATATATTTTAACAGTGGAAAGTGGAATACAGGAGGTTAACCTAAGTCTAGTAAATTTTAGAAAAACAACTGAAATTAAACTACTTTATGGCTAGGCCTTAAATGATGGTATCTTTCAGTTTTCAATGCAGTAAGAGTCTGTACTAGGAAAATTTCTCTATCGTCTTTAGGTTGAACTAATTACTAGTTTTGAAAGCATGAAGGGTTGCAATTGTTTTATGACTTTCAGCATCTGCCAGAGATCTGAGGAGAAGCCCTTGTCTGTATATTTTTACAGGTAGATGCTAAATACTGCCAGCTTCATCAATGGTTGTTTGGCCTGGGAACTAGCAGTCAAATGACAAGAAATTATGTCTTTCTGCAAGCTATCCCAGAAGTAATATTTTAGATATTAATCTGAGAAGTCTTTTAGTGAGACAGAGCATTCTGCATTCTGTCTTGGACCTGACAAGTAGAATATCCATTCACCACATCTACCTTGCTCTAATGAAGTACATTTCTAGGGTATAGTTATTCTTTTAGATACAGTCAGTAATATAGTGAAGTTTAATTTAGATATTTTTCTTTATTTATTTGAGACTGTCCTGTAATGTTGTTTTTAATATTTCCTGTGGTTTTGAACTCTGATGTCACTGTGAATGTATATTTAGTATTGACTTGTTCTTTTATTATTTATTATTAAATATATTTAAACCTTTCATTGTGGCTGATACATGTAGAGATATTTAAGTTCTGAGAGTACTTGCATGTTTATTTGGTGACACTGTGTTGGCCACTCCTAATAGCCTTGCTCTTGGTCAAACTACCATTATGTTAATATTAATATTACCCTGTAAGATTGGACACCCTTTATTAAGGCCTTAAAGTAGCTGATAAGGAGTTGACTGGTGGCAGTGGTAACCGTCTTATACTCTGGGCAGAAGGAGGCATAGTTAGTAAACATGTGCCAGCCTTTCCCAGGCAAGTGTGTGTGTGTAAATCAAACCTCAAATAGTGTGTGTGTCAGTTACTTGAGCAGGGACATGAAGCACTGGTTGGACAGAGAGGGTGTTGGAGGTCTTGGCTTGGTCACTTGGCTGATATCTCAACTCTATAGCTGTGCCAGTGGGAAGTCTTACTGGGGATCTAGAGAAAGGCAGAGGAACCAGCCCTGAACTAACTGTGGTCTCTGTGTGCTCTTAAGGAAAATTGCACTTGATGAAGAGAGCTGCATCTGGAAATACTATGTGTGTACTTGCTATCCTCCCAGTGAACATCCCTAACTGCTGCCAGTGGTGAGGACTGAGGCTCCTTGATTACTGGTCCAGTGGAAGGTCATCACAATACCAAAATACCAACATTTTGGAAATGGTAACATCTGGAAATACTATGTGTGTACTTGCTATCCTCCCAGTGAACATCCCACACTGCTACTAGTGGTGAGGATTGAGGCTCCTTGATTATTGGTCCAGTGGAAGGTCATCACAATAACGAATTACCAAAATTTCAGAAATGGTAACACGGAATCGACATTTGAACACCATAAGTTCCAATGTCGAAAGTCTGGGTTATTGGTAATGTTTTTGCAGGGGGCAAGCTCCCCCTGCACCCCCATGTGTGGGACGAACCCCCTGCATATTATATATTCCAAGTCCAAGACTACACTACAGTGAAAAAAGGCTATATTTATTGATCGCCAGTGTAGCTGATCTGTTATCAGAACATCAATTCCACATTGATGAATGCATACTACCATTCACTAATATGGATTCAAAAATTTTCTGGACCGGCATTACGAAAACTTATAGCTTCTCAACCTTCCCAGCTTTACATAAGTGACAATTTAAAATTTCATAGTAAACCTATACATATATATGCATATGTATGTATATATATATATATATATATATATATATATATATATATATACACACACACACACACACACACACACACACACACACACACACACACACACACACACACACACACAATTCCTAGGGAAAGCTGAAAGAATTCTTCAAGTCCACATAGCTTTCATCCTGGCAAGGTAGTACTGCCACCACTCTAGATTATTGGGCTAGAGTTCCACCAATTACAGTGCCATTCTTAATTTATAGCCCAAAAAATAACAATAACCAGAAAACAGCAATATGCTAAGTGATCTGGCCAGTTTGAACTGGATACCAGTGTATTTTTTCAGTGTACAATAAACAACGCAATCTACTCAAATCATCAATAATATATTAAAAATACAATCCATAAGATCGTAAAGTCTGTTCAGTGTTGATACAATATTAAATGTGCAGACGTAAATGCAGATTGCACAGTGAAAACAAAACAAATTAATTTCACAGGCAGAACATGTACAGAAACCTCTAAGTAAGCTAAATAAACACTTTTGCTATCTCTACCTGAAAGAATGCTGAACACTAAGCAATGCCAAATTGCTAAAATACTATACAGGTGGAGTACAAAACAGCAAATGTACATGAATGTGGTCACCTCAATATGGTCACCTCAACTTCTTTTAGCAACACTGAATAAATAACTAAACTGGTTTCAGCTCAGAACAAGTATTATAGATGATCTTTTTCTTGACAAAACAGCCATGTAATTAAACAGATTTTTCTACATTCAGAATGCACACAGAAGTAACATAGCAGATTTACATTTGCATACTAATGACTGCTTTCTCATCTCTGGTATTTCTTGAATAGTCTTGCAATTACATTTTTTATGGTTATTTACTTTTTGATTCTGGAAGGTAGGAAATTACACGTTATACTTCACTTACAAATTCCATACATTTCCCTTTCCTCTTCTTTTGTATATGTACAATATTCACAGTGTTTCCCATGTTTATGCCACAGAAACACACATATATTAAATTATAGAAAGGACCAAATTCAAATACAATTCTCTCATTACTGTTATGGCATCTTATAAATGCAATTTTATAGTGCAGTTTTTTTTATGCATACTTTACAAAGTTTCATAGGTTCATAGCATAGCTTAAAATGTGTTGCATGAATTAAGAAAAAAAATCAAAGTACAGACATTACATTTTTGAGTCAGTTCTGTCTCCCCTGGCATCACATATCTGTTGTACATTTTATTGCATTCTGTTCTAATTTAGAATAAGCATGTTTAGACATCACTGAGGGCTGGGTATGGACAGTTATGGGTGGGGTTTGCTACTGTATACCATATGGTTGCTCTCTAATCTACTGCTCACTTTCTCTACATGTCTCATACCTCCCAGCCATTGTATTGTTCATTTTATATTAATTGTATGCTTTATGGTTATGTGATACAAAACATCCTTAAACCTCTTTCCATTTTCATTTTTATGTTATTCCGTGCAAATATTGTAGTCAGTCCTAATATGCTTCCTCATCCTTTCTTCTCCAAATTGAGTGACATAGTGTGTGACAAGCGAGCAAAAGGTGTGAAAACACAATTAAATCAAATGCAGTAATGTTGATGTTTGCAGACTACATAACAACATATGTTATTTCAAACGTATGCTTTTATATGTTATTTGCAATGTGGATATTGCCCAAAACCTGTAATACAGATGATTGTTGATTGCCAGAATGACAATACATACACATTGTGTGACAGGTGAGATGTATGTGCTGCAATCTTGACATAGTTATGGTGTGCAACATTTCACATGTATATTCTACAGGGCTGACAGGATAACTACATGGTATATTCTACATGCTTTCTTTTATGCGTGATTTTAAAGTTCATGTCTTTATAAAACATCCCAGCATGCACTAATATCATACAACACATAGTACTATATATATATATATATATATATATATATGTGTGTGTGTGTGTATATATATATATATATATATATATGTATATATATATGTGTGTGTGTGTATTGCGTATATATATATATATATATATATATATATATCTATGTGTGTGTGTGTGTATATATATATATATATATATATATATATATATGGTTCTACCTGACTTCGTCGACAGCGCAGAAGACCGACAGCGGAATTGAGCTCCAGAAGATCGAAAACGAAGAAGACCGACGCGAATCGCGGGTTGCAGAACATCGACAATGCAGAAGACCGACACGACGGATGACAACACCAACGCCGAGGATGCCGACATGGGGAAAGGCTGTGTGAGTATGCGGTAGTGACGGACGTTCAAGCTTGAGGCAGGTAAGTGTGGAGATTGACGGTCTGTGGGGATAGGGGTGGGTTAAGTGAGTTAGGGTTAGGGGCGATAGGGGTGGGTTAAGTGAGTTAGGGTTAGGGGCCATAGGGGTGGGTTAAGTGAGTTAGGGTTAGGGAGGCGATAGGGGTGGGTTAAGTGAGTTAGGGTTAGGAGCGGTAGGGGCGGGTTTAAGTGAGTTAGGGTTAGGAGCCGGGTAGGTAAGGTGCGATAGTGACGGACCTTAGGGTTAGGGTAAGGTTTAGTGTGGGCTTGTAAGGATTTTGGTGTGCTTGTGTTGTGTGTGTGGTTTGTGGAATGGGGATGTGTTTTGTTTTTAATAATTGTTATTGTGGTGTGTGCAGTGTATGGGGTTTCGTGTTTGTGTACCGTCGGTTATTTCGTTGTCGGTTATGTGTGGTTTCGTGTTTATGGACTGTCGAATATGTGGTGTCGGTGATGTGGTTGTCGGTGTTGTGTGGTTTCGGCTATGTCAGGTAGAACCATATATATATATATATATATATATATATACACACATATATATTATCTGGCATTCTGATTTTCCTCCTTTGTTAGGAATAGGCCACATTTGCCACTAACCCCATGTCTGAATGAGGAATCATTTTAACAACATGCTCTGCCTTTGCACCTAGCCTAGTCCAAGTCTGTCTCGTGTTTACTAGAATTTTGTGTTGCTAAGATGACTACATTGCTTAAACACAGATTGTCTACATCTACTTCTTACTCTTTATTTGTTAACTGAGTAAGTGAACTGGTTCTTCACAGACCCTTGTCAGCCACAGACTAGGCCACAAGGAGTAGTCAGTGTCCATGCTTTAGAAGCTGTGAAGGGCTGGAGTACTTGGAGAAAACCCACACAGAGAAGGGGAAGAACATGATAAATTTATACAAATAGCATTTGGAGATCAGAACAGACCCCAACCTCAGTGAGGCAGAAATCTTAACCACGGAGCCACTGTGGACAATCACTGTCCTGTTCATTTTATTAGACAAAAACTTCCTCCCCATGAATTTATGTTGCATTTAATTTGTTTTTTTAAATTGCTTCTAGCAGCATTGTTATCCTTTTCAAGAATTTGTGAAATGTTTTACAGAGCGGAAAAATAAATATATAGAAACAAATATATTTCAGTAGCATTTGTGAATTTTTCCACAGAATTGGATAATGAATATGTAAAAACAAGCAGTAGATCTCAGAATTTAACATTTTTATTCATTTGAAAAGGAGCCTTATCTGTTCTCTTCTGTTTTTTAGATGACTTACAATCTGTCCACAATGTAATAAAAAGATTTTGAGTTTTCAGTATTTTCTCCATAGATGCCTGAGAATTATGAATTGAATATCATGAGGCTTTGGGTTATGTGTAAACTGCATGAGGGGAC
The DNA here is from genome assembly GCF_019279795.1 of Protopterus annectens. Taxonomy (NCBI): domain Eukaryota; kingdom Metazoa; phylum Chordata; order Ceratodontiformes; family Protopteridae; genus Protopterus; species Protopterus annectens. Next base: position 243,250,910 of record NC_056741.1, on the reverse strand, counting down.
TAATTTGCTAAGCAGAACTTGGTAAAATTGAACTCCTCCATTTCTGTTTTTCATAGGAAAGCAGTGAACTGCACCTTCTAAGTGTGCATGCAGTGGGAGATTTCTCCCTTCTTCATGTTCATGCAGTTATGGAGATGACATACAACCATTCATTCCAATGGCAGGAGTGGTGCTGATAATACCCCAGCAGATAAGTTCTGCAAAGTCGTGTGTACACTTATGTGTATGTGAATGTGTACATATGTGTGTGTGTGTGTGTGTGTGTGTGTGTGAGGTAGGGTTGCCACCTTTTCAAATGCCCAAAGTGGGACATTTTTGGTGTAAACATCAGATTTTGCAGGGCAAAACATACCCATGGCCAGTACAAAGGACAGAATTTCACTTTTTTGCCTAAATAAAAGCTTATTCTTGTAGCATTTTAGTTGCTTATGCTGTTTCTTATCACATTTAGGTGTTTCAGATACAGAATAACTGTTTTAAGTAACTATTACATAAAATGTAGGAAATAATTTTGTCCTAAAATCTCAGGACATTTGCCATTTTTACATTTTTTTTGCAGGACACAACTGCCCAAAAGAGGGACTGTCCCTCGTAAAGTGGGACAGGTGGTAACCCTGGTGTGAGGCCTTCATTGCATTCAGTGTAATTCATTTTATGGAAAAGGGGCCCGGGAGGCCATGACCTTGACCATCTTGGTCAGGATTTAGCATCAAAACCAGGCTCAGATGCTAGATGGACTTCTGGGGTTAATATCAACCTCACTGCAGTTTTACACAGCCTGCTTCTGGCAGAGCTTTGTACTGAACCTGCTGTCAAAGTAATATTTTAGTCTGTGGACTAGATACTGAAGAACAATGAAGAAATAATCAATTACTCTTTTTTGTACTGTTCCATGAATGTTCCCACTACATAAGCCGAAAAAGTACCAACATTACAGGTCTGTTTACAAATAAATACTAGTAGGCTAATTGCCCTGAAGAGCTATTTAAGCCTAGCTGTGTAATCCTATTGGGTGTTCAAGGTACTTTTACCATAATTTTTATTCCCATACTTCCCATTTGTGAATAAATGTTTCTGGGATCATGCTACTGAGTACTAAAAAGGGACCCTGCTGCAGGATACGGCATTTAGGAGCTGCCACCATCCATTAGTAATGCAGGAAGCAGTCCTGGGGGTAACTTTCCTTATTCCCATCAATCGATCTAAGTTGTGTTTGAATAGGGAAAGAATGAGCAATCTGCTATTCAACAGCCTTTGCACCTTTGTTCAATATCTGCAGGTTGAGGGGGTATGAAAATAAACACTTAAGTAAGAAATGCAGTCGACCCCTGTTTGTGTAGTTGGAGCTGTAAAGCCTTTTGTTTTTTCCTTTTAAACAGGAGATGCAGTTCGCAGTTGGTGCAGAGCCATTATTTTCCTGTGTGTTATAAGTTGTTTTAAATTTACTAGCAGCACCAGCGGGGAGTTTTCTGTTAGGTCTCTAGGGGAGCTGCCTCGCTGTGCAGTGCTTGCTGCACAGAAATACGTTCCGGTGTCGGTAACGTTTAGACTGTTGATTGTGATGTTACTTTTCTGTTTACCGTCTCTGGTGGTGATCAGTCTTCCTTTGAACTCCTGTTCATCATTAGGTGGGTTGTTGGCATAGGAGTAGGTCATGAGCTGCAGCCCACCACGACCCCGGAGCTGTCGGTACCAGTAGATGTAGTAGTTATAGCTGCTGTCCCCGTCATGCTCACACGAGAGGACAACAGCCTCATCAGGCTTTCTGCTGACAAACTTCTGCGACTGCATTACAGAAAAGGCACTGCAATTACCTGTCAAAACGAGCCAGAAAACAGACAAGCAAACTAATAAATCAATAGTAAAAGCAAACTGTACTTGGGACAAACTGAAAACACATTTTACAGTCTTATATGGTGAGCTGTGTATTATTGTTCAAGTAATGACCCAGGTTCTGATTAGATTGTGCAAGTTTAACCGTACATTATATACACAGCAAGCTGTAATGCACCTGCAGAGGTATCCAAACATTTAGAGCCAGTAACATCTATCTGACGGTCTGTTTAATCAGGTTTACATAAAAATAGTGAACATTCTGCTCTGACGCGCAAAATCACCTAAGAGGATTGCAAAGGAGCACATACCTGACACCTCCTGATTTTTTTTATATAAAAAGTTTCTGATTAATGTGTTAAGTGCGCTAGGTAAGATCTGCCCCACTCCCAGCCATCTACTCGTTACTATCATTACACTGAATACCAATTGATCAGAGATAAGGCAAGCATAATTGACATTTTCCTTTTTTGTTTTCAGTTTCTAAACTGTCGGGATGCCTGGTTCAAACTCTTAACAATTCCTCTTTAAATAATGCTTCACAAATATGAATAAACGTAAGAAGAGTTGTACAAATAAGGGAACAGTAATGGGATGTCAGAACTGTAAGACTGTCTTACTCATAAGAAGGACAACCGAATCAACATTTTAAAATATTCTATAAACACAGGCATTCACAGAATTGAATTACGAGCTCGGTCTCTAAATGGACGTTACAGAAATGTAGGATGTCCGCAGTGGTTTCTTACTTGTTATCCAAAGCAGAATGCAAAGCGTCGAAACAAGCAGAAACATTTCTTGTCATTTCTGTCAGGCGTTAAGTGCCTATTGCCTAAAGCACAATCATCCGGCTGTTATATATCATCTCACTAGGAAATGACTCATAACTGCGTATTAAAGACTTTTGGTGGGAGGCTTCTTTGTTCACGTTCAGCATTCAGGTCCTTTTTTTCGTGGATGTGGCGGTGGTGGCAGGGAGGGGGAGGGGAAGGGTGTAGTCTAAAAAATGCGTACTACTATTTAGTAGAACGACACATAAACAGAAGCATACTTCTCAACCTCTTAAAATTATAAATGCAAGAATTATGAACAAAGCCAAACATAATGGGGATTCAAATAACGCACATCAAGGTCAATTTTTAATATTGCATCTGATGTTGTCAATCTTCATTGAATCCTTGACGCTGGACTTAGTTCCGAGCCTCAGAACCGACTCGGCTGTTAATTCCAGCTTGTGCCTTCCAAACTCTCAAGCCAGGCACTATCCATAATGCTCCGCTTCAAATTTACCTCAGATCTTTGTTTGCTGCTTTGTAGGTCAGATGCTTTTGTCTTTCTCTCCAGCCTTGGCTGATTCTGAGTAAGTTTATTTTTATTAATACCCTTATATCTTCATATTTTTCCTTATTTTTCTTCTTAAACATTTTTCTCTCTACCCACTCTTGTTGTAGCTTTGTGTGACTGTTTCTTTTTTCTTTATCTTTCTACCTTTTAGTCTCTTTTAGTACCATTGTTGATACATTTCTTCCCTTTATTACCTCTTTAGGTACTGGTATCATCATTGTTGGTAGTTTTTCTCTTCCTATCCCTTCTTAATTGTTTTTAAAAAAATCTTCTTCATCTCTATATCTCTTCTTTATCTGTGTATCTGTATTTTAGCCCTTTTTCTTTGTTATGGCTGAAAAACAACTGTCCCCTGTTATAACTTCAAAAGGCACCACTGGTTTCAAAAGGTGCCAGAAGTGCCAGGGTAAGATGCCCAACTCTGACGGGTATACCTTATGTGTATACTGCCTGGGGAAACTTTGTCTTCAGGAAGATTGTTCAATTTGTCATGGCTTCTCTGCCCGTACCCTTACTGAGAGGAAGAATAAACTTAAATTGAAGGGACTCTTCAAATCTGATTTCAAAAAGGGCATTTCTGGGTCTAGGACTGAAGCTAGCACATCTTCATCCTCCTCTTCTTCCTCTACCAAGAAAATACCTTCTTCACTTCCTAGTTCATCAGAACCATTCAAGAAGGTCTCTAAACTGACCTCGGTAATGAAGAGCTCTTCGGCACTGGAAGGTCTACCTGGCTTGCCACTTAAAACTGTATAAGAGCTAAAAGTGACTTCTTCGGTACCCTCAGTACCCTCGGTGTCAAAACAGTCATAGCTGCCTCTATTCCCAAGGACAAGATACTCACCAACCTTTGATCCTTTTAAGGACAGGCCACCAAGTCCCTTTCTCGAAGCGAGACCTCCTAAGTCTCCTTCGACAGCCTCTATCCGATATACTAAGAGTCTCTCAGAAGCCAACATTTTGAAACTGTTCAATCAGTTTCTGACAGAAAGGGGATTGTTCTCGGTTCCTAGCACACTGGCATCAAAACCAGCCAATCTACGATACTTTCAATTCCTCCTCCTCCAACTCCTGTTGAGTCTTTGGAGCCCCTGGTTCAGACACTCCTGGAATCAACTGTCTCAGTTCTGGTAACATCCTCTTCTCTGGTTCTGACAGCTGCCTTGAACTCCTCCAAGTTTTCAGATCTGAAGGGCTCCCGGGATCAGGGATCTCTGGTTGGGTCTAAGGTTCATGGATTGGTTACCTTAGTTTTGGAGCCATCCATGTCCCTTGGTGCTTTGGCCCTTGCAGCTTTGACCCAGGCTTCTGATTTGGAGGCAGCCTCCTCAGTGCGGGCTTTCACCCCAGTTCCAAAGGAGTCTATTTCGATTCCAAGCTCCCGTCACTCTACGGAGGACTGGCCTTCCAAGTCATGGAGAAGGCCTTGTCCATTGGAGACTCACAGTACTTGTCATTTTTGTCAGGAGAACATCTCTCAACCTGAGCTGCCATACATCTCTTCCACAGGACAGAGGGCACAAAACCCCAGGTTACACCCACTTTAGTAGCTTCCTCTTAGGACACTTTCCCCGGATCATCCCCCTGAGGAAGTTCCTGTGAAGAGGACATGCAAGAGGAAGCACTTAGACTCCCTGGAAGAGTCTTTCACCGAAGATACTGATTTTGATGAAGGGGAAGGTTCCCCCAGGTCACCCACTGATGATGTTTTCTTCAGGGACATCCTAGAAATCCTAAAACAGAGGGGTGGCTGGTCCTCCATCCAACCTTCTTTGGAGGAGTCAGTATACCTGGAGGCTTTTCATGCCCAGCCCTCAACTTCTTGGATCTCTCCACATGCTGACAATCTCATTAAACTGATCACTCACTGGGCATGGAAGATGCCTGATGCCATTGCGCTGATTCCCAAAAGGCCTGATCATATCTTATTAGCCCCAAAGGATGAGCCTTACTGGTTCAAAGGAATACCCATTGATGCCAAGGTGATAGTGGCAGCCACAAAAAGGGGAATTTGCCAAGGAAAGTCTAACTATCCATCCTCTTAACAAGGAATCTAGGACTTTGGACAGATTTGGGAAGCACATTTATGCTTCAACGACCTTTTTTCTCAGGTCCTTGAATTATTTGGCACACTTCACAAGACTACAGAAGGATTTGATCAAGGAGCCCTCAGATACCCTTGAAGGAGCAGTACGTGACAACATTACCTCTTAGCTAACAACCCTTGCAATTTCTAACTCTTCCTTGAGGCTGATTACTCATGCAACTGAAGGGACTTCCAGAACAGTGGATTCAGGCATAGCCATTAGAGGGTATTCCTGAATGCAGTTGTGCAATTTTGCAGAGCCATTAAAAGTGTCATTCGTCAACACTCCATTTGATGGATCCACCCTTTTTGGCCCCAAGGTTAAAGACACTTTAGCCAGATGTGATAAAGATGGTAAGACCCTTTCTGCTGTAGGTGTACATTTCTCCACTCCTCAGAGGCCCTACTCCAGGAACCAGAGAAGTGGGAGACTATGGTTTAAAATATCCAAAGGGCCTTTCCAGGGTTTACTTGGCAAAGACTTTTCCTGGGGCAGAGGGGAAAGTAACAGAAGACGCCACCCCAGAGGCAGAAATGAACCGCAAAACCAGGGGTCCAGAGAATCTTTCTCTGGTACTTCCTACTCCATCCCTGAATGGGTACCTGATTGCCTTCCTCTGGAGGCAGTTGGGGGACAACTCTCTCTGCACCAATCTGCCTGGCAAACATTAACTATGGACAAATGGGTGTAGGCAATAATATCCAGAGGTTACAAAATACCATGATCAGTTCTCCCACCATCCCAGAAGAAACTCCCAGACTCACCACCCAGTCACAGTGAAGCAGCAGCTTAAGAAATTCAAATACTGCATGACAAAAGAGTCATCCAAAAAGTCCCATCAGACCAGTCAGGATCCTGGTCTTACTCAATGTTCTTTTTAATGCCCAAAAAACAGGGGACTGGAGACCCATCTTGGATCTCAGCCAATTCAACAAAGCAGTTCAGAAAATGAAATTCTGGATGGTCTCAGTACAGTCGATACTTCTGTTCTTGGAAAAAGGCAATTGGATGTGCTCTGTAGACCTTCAGGATGCTTATTACCATATAAAAATGAACAAAAGCTCCGGGCGTTATCTGCTCTTCCAGCTGGGAGCCAGTCATTTCCAATTCACAGTGCTGCTCTTTGGTCTCACCACAGCCCCCAGGCTGTTCACCAAATGCAAGGCAGCATTAGCAGCTCATCTCAGACTGCTGGATTTCGAGTATTTCCTTACCTTGATGACTGACTCCTTACAGTTGCCACCAGGTGTAAGTTAGAATGGACAAAATAGTGCACTCTACACTTGTGTACATCTCTAGGTATGACCATAAATTTTGAGAAAGCAAGTTTGCAACCCACTCAGCAATTAGAGTTTATTGGAACCTGTTTAAACACTGTTTCAGGAATTGTCTCACTCCCTCCAGAAAGATTTCAATATATCAGATCACAAGTCAAGTGAATTTTATGAAACTAAAGGGTTTCAGCAAGACTAGTCATACAAACCTTGGGGTCCATGACAGCATCAATCATTCTTGCTCCTCTAGCAAGGTATCACATGTGAAATTTGCAGTGGCTACTTGCTTCCCAATTCTCTGTGATGCAACTACCTATGTCTCACCTAATCTTGATCACCGATCACTGCAAACAGGATCTCAAATGGTGACTCCACTCCAATCAGATTCTCTTGGGTCAGCCATTCATTCTTCCCCAACCCCAAGCCATAGTGACCACTGACAATTTCCAGATAGGGTGGGGGGCATTATCTGGGAAACAGTCCAAGGCACATGGTCCCAATTAGAGGCCAACTTGCGCATCAATGTTCTAGAGATGATGGCAGTGCTGTTAGCATTGCAAGCATTCCAAGATGTCCTTCCTCTACATACAATAGCTATTCAGAAGGTCAACATGTCAGTAGTCTGGTACATCAATAAACAAGGAGGGACCAAATCTTAGCCATTGTGTCAAGAGCCCTTCAGAGTTTGGCAATGGGCAATTTCATTTAACTGCTTTCTCACAGCAATGTGCATTCTGGGGAGTTGCAGTATGATAGCAGACAAACTGAGCAGAACCATTCTCATGCCTCATGAGTGGTCTCTAGATCCTGTGGTGGTGAACAAGATTTTGTGTCACTGGGGCCAACCTTGCAGTGACCTTTTGTGTCCCCCCTAAACAACAAGTGCAGCAGTTACTTTGCCTACCCCCCCCCACTGGAGGGGTCACCCAGAGATCCTTTTCTCCACAATTGGCTCTCTGGTCTCCTCTATACCTTCCCCCTGACTCTGATATCCCAGTTTCTAAAGAAAGCCAAAAGGTTGGATAACTCAATAATCCTCATTGCCCCCTTGTGGGCTTGACAAGTTTGTTTTCTCTTCCTTTGGTCTCATCTTCTTTGGAAACCATGGATTCTGGACCTAGTTCCAGATTTGCTGTCCATCTGGAGGGCATGGTACCTCCAAATCTCCAACATCTCAAGCTCACTGCATGGCTTCTCCAATTCCCATGATTGCCAGGCATCCTTCCCTTTCTTCTCCTGTCTGACAAATTATTGTCACTCATCACAAACCTTCTACTAGGAAGCTGTATCAATGTAAATGGGAAAAATTTGATAACTGGGCCCTTGAAAGTTGAATAAACCCTTATGCCAGTCCTATTCATAAGATATTGGATTTCCTAGCTACCCTCTACCAATCTGGCTCCTCTGCTTCAGCAATTAAAGTTCACCTAACCACAATGTCCAACTTTCATATGGATTTTAATGGTGCATCTCTAATGTCACAAAAATGTAAAGGATTTTTAAAGGGTCTGATAATGTTAAGACCTACACTTAAGGAACCCATTCCTCCTTGAGATTGAACTTTAGTTCATCATGGCTTCACTATGAACCCTTTCAAACCATCAGTGACTTGTGACTTAAGATACTTGTCTTGGAAAACTTTATTTTTGGTAGCTATTACATCTGCCAGAAGAGTATCTGAACTTCAGGCCTTATCCTGCAAACCTCCCTATTTAATATTTCACAAGGAATCCAACCTTTTTACTTAAGGTTGTTTCAGAATCTAACATTAACCAAACTCTGCAACTGCCAGCTTTCTTCCCTAATTTTTCTAATAAAGGGGATTGTGCTCTTCACTTACTAGATGTCCTTAGACAGTTACATATCTATCTTCACAGAACAAAGGATTCTAGAAAATCTGACCAATTATTTGTGGCATTCTCCTCTCTTTTGTTAGGTAATTCTGTTTCAAAGGTTACCTTGGCCAAATGGCTTAGAGACTGATAACTTTCATCTCTCATTCTAGAAGACTTCAACTCTCACATCCAGTTAAAGCCCATTCAACAAGAGTGATGGCAACTTCTGCAGTTTTTTATGCCATGCCAGACCATCTTTGGATGATATCTGCACAGCAGCCACATGATCTTCTCCTCATACCTTTATCACTCGCTACAAACTGGATCAGGTCTCGAGGGGACGAGTATCATTTGGCTCGATAGTGCTTAGGAATATTCTTCCATGAGCCCTCCCAAGACTAAAGTAACTGGTGACTCTGTCCCACTGTCAAGGATTCAGTGAAGATTGACAGCATCAGATAAAAAAGTTATGTCTTACCATAACGTTTGATCTGTGTCGTTGATCTCCACTAATCCTTGACATCCCCACCATACTTCCCCCAACCTGAGACTCTTAATGGACTGGATTTTCCATAGCTAGCTTAATATTAAGGATACATATCTGGTTTCTGACAATTATCTCTATTATTTAACTATAAAGTCTTCTACTATGTTGGGCAAACTCAATCTGAGGTAAATTTGAAGAAGAGCATTATGTGTAGTGCCTGGCTTCAGAGTTTTGAAGGTGTGAGCTGGAATTAATGGCTGAGTAGGTTCCAAGGCTCAGAACTGAGCCCACTGTCAAGGATTAGTGAAGATCAACAACACAGATGGGACACTATAGTAAGACATAACTTCTTTTTTTTTTTTAACTTAGTTGCTAGAATAGCAGGTTTTCAATTATCATGCATTTTTTGCTGGATATAATTATTCATTGACTTTAGTCTTCAGCAATTTGACAGAAAACTAAAAATTTTCTGAAAAACAAACCAACAAAAGTCAAACATCTGGACATTCATTTTTAAACTTACATTTAATACACTTGCATGCTCAACACATTTCATACTTACATCACTACATTGAAAAAAAATATTATATACATAGGGTACTTTGCAAACATTGTGACCATTTTAGCAGATGTATGCCAAAACAAAAACAAATAAAGCAATATTTCCAAAAATTTTAAATTCTCCCGTCTCACCTATTATACAAATGCTATGTTGCTGAAGGCGTTACCGACATTGCAAGAAATGTTAATGTTTAAGGTAAAATATGATGTCCTTACATTCACTGCTGCAGTATTCCTTACAAATGAGATTCCGTGCCATGAAGCCCACTGACCATTCAGTTTACCAAGGTCTGTGATTGCTTTAAGGTACTCTGAACATTACATATATACTCCTTGCGTAGGGTAGGGCATAAAGGTGCCGTTCAGGCATACCATCCTCAGAACTTCTTTGCTGCCAGCCTGAATGCTGTTTTAACCATCAGTCTGTTACCCCCATCCATTTTTTTTTTTTTGCTGTTTTTCTGTTTGGTGGCATTCCTGTGCTTCCTTCTGTTTGCTGGAGTCCTCTCAGTTGCAGATAAGTACCCAGTTGGGTTTTTGGTTACTCTTTCTATTTATTTTGTGCCATTTTGGGTTAATGTCATCCAGGAAGGGTCAATGTCAGTGTGGGAGACTGATTCCCCATAATGACTGCCACAATAAGTGTCTTTTTTGCCTAGTTGCTGCTCACAGCCATACGTCCTGTTCAATTTGTCAAGTGCTTGTCCCCAAAACTCTTCAAAGGAGACTTTCTTCCCTTTCATTGTATCTTGTGAACCAGTATCTTAAACTTCTTGCTGCAGATACTATGGATGGAACTTCCTGCCCCAAGGGACAGCCATCATGGAAGAAGAAGGTGCATAAGGTAAGACTAGAATCTTCCACTGTGCAGCCTCTGCCGGGAGTTTATCCTGAGGTTATGAACCTGGAAGCTCGCCTGGTTGTTTTGTCAGATTCTTCTACCACATCTGGGTTGGAGGCTAGTGAGGAACTGGTGGGCAGCATGTCATATGAGGCTTTGCAGGCGTCCATTTTGGGCATTCAGAGGGAACTATGGTTGACTGTTTCAGAGGGGTCTAGAGAGGTTCTGCAGTTTCTCTTTAGGGAACAGGTTCATATTGCTGTTGTGGACTGCTGTCCTGAGTCTGAGCCTTCTCAGGGTTCTAGGATGGATGTCCCCTTTAAAAAAGAAGCAAAAAACTAATCATGTTTCTTCTGGTCCTAGTGAGTGGCAGGCCTTTACTCAGGAGTTATTTAATGCTTTACTATCATTGAAGCCTCCTCAAGGGGTTTCAGTTCCTGATCCTCCTTGGTCCTCTTCTTCACCTAAAAGACCCAGAGAATTGAATTCTTCTGAGGTAGATTCTGATGATGACTCCCTTGCTTATTCTACCCAGATTCATTCTCCTTTAGGCTATGAGTTTGAGAAGGAGGATTCTCATACTCTAGATAATCCATCTGAGGAAATTTCCTTTGGGGACACAATCTCTCGGATGATGGAATTTTTTAAGTGGGATTGTGCCCAGGTTTCAGATATCCATAAGATGTACTATGAGTTACTGCAGATGGAATCTCCTAAACCTGCAGCAATTCCTCCTGTCTTGCCTGCTTTATTGGATGTATTTTCCAATGCCTGTAGAGTGCCGGATTCTCTGCCCCCTGCTCCTAAGAAGTCTGATAGGTTTTATAGGGTGCCTGAGGATTGTTCCTTTTTGTTTAAATGTCCTGCTGCTGTCACCTCTCTGGTGTCTGTAGCCTCAGATAAGCCATTTCAATTGCTTCCTTCATCCAAGTTACTGCCTTCTGACAAGGACAGTAGATCCATGGATAGACTGGGTAAGAAGATTTATACTTCAGCTACCCTAGCTTTTAGGGCTATTAATAATCAGAGCCATATCTGTAGGTACATTTTGACTCTTCTTTCTCAGGCTTGTCAGCTTCTTTCTGATCTTCCGGTCTCTGAAAGTAAATCTTCTGCTCTTTCCTTGCTTGGGACTTCTTCTCAGGTAGTTCGTCATTCTATCAAATGTAGTTATGATGCAGCAAATGCCTCTTCTAAGACTGCTGCTTTTGGTTTAGTCCTGAGGAAATATTCTTGGCTTAGGCTCCAATCTTTGCCTGATGATATTAAGGCTAAGTTGATGGATGGTCCTCTGGATAATTATCTTTTGCTTGATGAAACAGCTGCTGGTTTATTTAAGTCTCCTCAGGACAAGGGGAAGGCTTTACAGGAGGTTAAGCATGTCTTTGTTTCTCATGTGCCTAAATTTCAAGAAAACTGATCTTCTAAGCCAACCTTTGTTCATAGGTAATCTCGTCTTCTTTCTAAAGGTAAGAAGGTTAGTAAATGGACTCCTCCTATGGCCACTTAGACTGCAAGGATTTTAAGCCTTCCTTTCCTGACAAACCAGGTGCTGCCTGACTATCCACCTGTTCCCAGCCACATTCCACTTTCTCTTCACCTTTCTCTTTCTCTTCCTGCTTGGCTCTGAATCACCCAGGATTCTTGGGTTATGTCAATCATTCAGCAAGGGTACTCCATGGTCTGGATTTTCCACCCTCCTTTTATGGGCATTCCTCAGTCTTCTTGGGAACTTCCTTTTTTTCCAGAGATTCTTTGAGACCTCTTGTCTCAGAGTACTATTTAAGAGGTGCCTGTGTACCAAAGGGGACAGGGTTTTATCTAGAATGTTTCTAATGCTGAGAAAAGAAGGTACTTGGGGACCTATTCTAGACCTCTCCCATCTGAACACCTTTCTGAAGGTGCCTTCCTTTCAGATGTTGTCACTTCAGTCCCTTTTTCCTCTCTTGCTCCCTCAGGCTTTTCTGGTGTCTCTGGACCTCAAGGATGCTTATTTCCATATTCTGATCCATCTTCTTTTCAGGAGATTTTTGTGTTTCTCTGCTGCTTCCTGGCATTTTCAGTTCTGTGCTTTGCCCTTTGGCCTTTCTACTGCTGGAAGGGTATTCACTAAATGCTTCGCTCCTATGATTGCCTTTTGCAGGCTTCAAGGGATCCAAATCTTTCCTTATCTGGATGATCTGCTGATTCAGGCATCTTCTCCAGATGTCCTTTTGCACAATCTTCATTTTACTATTTCTCTTTTTAAGAGCCTGGAGTTCACAATAAACTTCTAAAAGTCTTCTCTGACTCCTTATCAGGATCTTGTCTTTCTGGGTTGCAGGATTCAAACAGTGCCAGTGTTGGCATCCCTACCTCCTACAAAGTCATCACCTTACCTCTCATATCTTTTTTTCAAACTGTTCTTCCCCTGACATCCATTACAGTCAGGGAGCTTCTGAGAGCTCTGGGGTTTATGGCTTCCACCATTTCAATGTTCCCTCTGGCCAAACTGCACATGAGGAAGTTCCAGTGGTTTCTGAAGTCAGTGTGGCTTCAGCATGCTCATCCTTTAGACTTTCCTGTTCCTCTTCTCTCATATCTCAAGAAAGAACTTCTGTGGTGGATTCAGCAGTTGTCTCTGATTTTAGAGCTCCCTTTTTAACTTCCTCTTTCCTCTCAGGATCTGTTCACAGATGCCACAGATGTGGTACGGGGAGCAATGTTTGGCTCCTTGAGGATTCAGGGAGAGTGGTCGCCTTGTCAGCAGAAGGACCACGTCAAGATAAAAGAGATGAGGGCTCTTTTGCTGGTTCTTAAGGCCTTTCATCCTCTCTTCTCTCCAGGGCATTTCAAGGTATTCACAGGCAATACCACAGTCATGCGGTATATCAGCAAACAGGGGGGTACAAGATCTTGTCATCTTTCCCGGCTGACACTTTTGGTATGGGATCTGGCTATCCAGTATCATGTGACTCTTTGGGCAGTTTATATTCTTTCAGATCAGAATGTTGTGGCAGACAATTTGAGCAGGTCCTTCACTCAATCCCATGAATGGATGCTTCACAGGGATGTGTTTCTGGACATTGTTCACCAGTGGGGTACTCCTCAAGTAAATCTCTTTGCCTCCCTTCTGAACAGACAACTTCCTCTGTTTTGTGCCAGTGTCCCAGGTCCTCTGGTATGGAAGGTGGATGCCCTCTCATTTTCTTGGAAGGGGATGTTTCTTTATGCATTCCTTCCCCTTCCTCTCATTCCGGGAGTCCTGTTCAAGATTCAACAGGATGCTCCCAAAATCTTGTTGGTGACTCCTTTTTGTCCACGATAGCAGTGGTTCCCTCTACATCTGCATCTAGCCAAGGGCAATCATTACAAATTACCTCACAGGGTGGGTCTCCTCACACAAGACATGGGGTCTCTCTTCCATCCCCACCTCTCCACGCTTCAACTAACACTGTGGGTGATAGGGTTTTGATCCCTCATAGACATCTTTTTTCTGAAGATGTGCTGCAGGTCCTGCAGGAGGCCAGGAAACCTACTACTAGTAAATCCTACTTGTCTTATTGGAAGAGTTTTTTTATTTGATGTCTTTCTCGTGACCTGGACCCACTTTCTGTGGATGTTCCTTTGGTTCTCTGTTATTTGTGTGAGTTGCTCAATGCTGGTTTGGCCTATTCTCTTATTAAGGCCCACTTATCAGCTCTTTCTGCTTGTCTGCATTTAACTCCCCCATTAGCTTCTAGATGTGAGGCTAAGCAATTTCTTAAAGGCATCCTTAATATCCCAGGAAGCCTGTTCCTCCTCCCCCCTGGGATCTTAATTTCTTTCTGGAAAAATTGACTCAGGCTCCTTTTGAGCCTGCTGTTTCATCTTCCTTGCAACATTGCTCTTGGAAGATAGTTCTTTTGTTAGCTCTTACTTCTGCCAGATGGGTGTCTGAGTTGCAAGCCCTTATGGCTTGTCCACCTTTTTTGATATTTCATGAGGACTGGATGTTATTGCGTACTAATCCTTCTTTCATGCCCAAGGTGGTTAATAAGTTGTCACTTAATCAGTCTACTAATTTTTTCCCCTCTCTGCAATCTGACAGTGAGAGGGTCCTACATACCCTTAGATGTGCATAGACAGCTCCGATTTTATTTGGAGAAAACTAAAGCTATCAAAAAATCTGACCAGTTATTTTTTTCCTTTCATCGTGGGTCTTTAGGTTTGGCTGTTTCCAAGCAAACTATTTCCACTTGGATTTCAAAGGCTATTTCCTTTTGTTATACTTTTCATGGTGACAGCCTTCCTTCTACTGTAAAGGCTCATTCCACTAGAGCTGTGGCTTCTTCTGGTGCTTTTTTCAAAGGCTTAGATGCTAATTCTATTCTTGAAGCTGCTACCTGGACTTCTGTGCATACCTTTACCAAACATTACCAGTTGGGTGTTATCTCTAGCGGTAGAACTGGTTTTGGTGATGGCATTCTTCATGGCTTCTTAGAGGGCCCTGCTGCTTCCTCCTCCCAAGTTTCTTCTTGAGCTTTGGCACTCTCCCATTTGTAAGGAATACTGCAGCAGTGAATGTAAGGACATAGTACAGTTGTGTCAGATCTTACCATAATGGTTGATGTCCTTGCCTTCATCACTACAGTATTCACTCCCTCCTTTCATCCCCCTGGTCTTTTTTCCTTCCTGGATGTGCAGGTTTTCCTTGGACTGCTGTTCCTACTGGGGTAATCAGTTCTGAGGATGGTATGTCTGAGCGTCACCTTTATGCCCTACCCTACACAAGGAGCGTGTAGGTTAAGTTCAGTGTATCTTAAAGCAATGGTAGACTTTGGTAAACTGGCCGGTCAGTGGGCTTTGTGTCAGGGAATCCCATTTGTAAGGAATACTGCAGCTGTGAAAACAGCAACATTTACCGTTATGGTAAGATTTTACACAACTGTACTTTTGCTCACATAACTATCTTATACAGCAATGTTCATATTTTACTAGTTTTGAGTTGAGTACAGATCATCACTTCAGACAAAAACTATTCTTGAAATTCTGTCCTGTATTACTTATACTTAAAGCTATGTCAATGTTTTATTTTCATACATAGATAATTTGTTTAGAAAAATCTGAGGGTTCTATTCTTGAATGACTAAGTATAATAGCTGCAACTATTAAGATAACTATTCTCAATTGTTTGTTTGAATTACTGTAAGTGCAGAATGTGAATTCCCTGTCCCCAAGAGCCAAAAGCTGTGGTTATCATACCATGGGAGTAATTGTCATTGAACCTAGGATACCGCTGCCCAAACCTCATTAATTGTGTGACAATTCCATAACATGGCAATAGTCAGCACCTGGAGAATGACATTTCTAGCATTGATCGCTATAAGCAAGTTTCCACTTGGGTATTCTAAAGGGTGAGAGTTCCCGTTAGTGAATCATTTTATAGTACTGAGCACTAGTGTAGGAATTTATGAAAAGTAATACCATGCTTCTAAGATTTTCTCCCATTTCTCAGCAGAGATTGTTATGTGTAGGCATGCAGCACGTTTATGTCTTAGTGAATCCATTCCCACATGTGCTAAACTAGTGAGATGAGTATAAATCATGTAAAAAGTACCACATTCATATACTCTTATCTGAAACAATCTTCTTTGGTTTTCTGATAATGCTTCCTTCCTGCATTGAATCAGATATTCCAGTTTAATGGAATGGTACAATGCTGCATATCCTGAATGTCTCAACCTATGGATTACAAATCTTGTTCCTGCCCTCCAATGCTATGATTAACTTTTTAATGCTGACCACCTTGAATTCTACTGGTACTTGTATGGGGAATGGAAATATTCATGCTTAAAGGATTTCTGCTATAGAGGTCATATTGGTAAACTATTTAATGTCAGGTAGATCTACTCCCACTTTATTACCTAAGCCCATGTGAGTTTTCCTGGAAACTCAGGGAGATTTACTTTACATATTAGTAGTTTTTGAAACTTCTCTAGATAATTATTTTTTTATAAAGAATGGATATATCTCACATTAGAGCAACAGGCACATTTTATTTTTTTTAATTAGAGCAACAGGCATTTTATTTTTAAAGTGAAACAAATGATTCAAAGCTCATACACACTATAGTCCTTCAAGTTAAGCAAACTGCTAACCCACACACAAAACCCACTGTCTTTCGCACTGAATTCTTATTTTTTTCATAATTACTGTCACCAGAATTTCCTTTCACAGTTGCCATGGATATGAGCTGACACCACGCAAGAACATTAAAAACATTAAACACAGCACACAGCAGAGTCTTAGGCTTACCTCCACAGACCACTTTTTCAACACTCTCTCAGGGGTTTTACACCTTACAGTGCTCACATGCCCATAATACCTGCACTTTGAATAAACGTTTACACACACACACACACACACACACACACACACACACACACACACACACACACACACACACACACACACACACACACACACACACTAATCTCGAGGAAAAGTTTTTAATATTCTCCAACTCTATAAGCCAACTATTAGAAGCACAAGTGATAGTGTATAACAGAGTGGTTAGTCCATTTAGAGGTGGATGCCAACAGCCCATCACCCTTTAGTAATAAATACCTTCCTATTGAGTTTTATGTATGCAATGGATTAAAATGGTACACATAAACTTTGCTTAACATAAAAAGAGCAAGTTAAGTAATACCATTAACTGTTTAACAAATACGGAACTGTACAAATAAACAGAAAAATCATCATGTTTCTGAAACAGATTGCAAGAAAGAAAAAAATATCTATAGTCCTGTCTGTTACTAAAAGAACCACTGCCTGGACTTCTGTTCATAGGTTCATATGTTCATAAGTTGGTACTAGGCTATCGGCCTTAGGGCCTATACAAGTCAAGCCATAACAATTCCCTGGATATTTCTTCCCAGAGTATTTTCTTCCCAGTGGGTTGTTGAATTTCCAGATCAGATGTACAGAGGCAAAGTACATCTCACAAGCCAGTACACCACACGCGCCATGCAGTTCTGTTTTCTCTCCTGCTCTTCTTAGCTATTTGGTTTATATATTTATATACATATTGCATCAAAAGATACAATGTCATATTTATGAACCACTGAGCTTGTTTTTGGTCTTGGCTAGCCACCTCCTTAAAGAATCTTCTAAATGTACTTTTACAGTTTGTTATCTTCTTATCTCAAGAAAAGTCATAAATCATGTAAACACAGGGCAGAATAATTACCTTCACATCATCTGTATAACTACTGTAATTCCCAGCAAATTCATACATCTTTCAAAGCCACTGAGAAATGGAAGTTCTACAGATTAAACCATATTTTCAGTTTACCTTTTGCAGACATTATAAGGCTTAAGTACAGCTCACATGTCTGTTACATTCTGACTCAGAAAAATAATGGTATATTTACCAGACACCACTCATCTAGACCTCAAAAGATTTTCTTATGACAATCTAAAAAACAATATTTCAGATGAGTGTACACTCTTTTTGTAAAATATTCTGTTCCCTTTTTTCACAGACCACTTGCATTTGGCATTAACAGTACTGATGTTATGCTGGACAGTTATGTTATAGGACTGCAATGCTAAATTCCATCTAAGAAAATTTCCATGTTACCTGCTTGCTGTGTGTGACAACTTAAAGGGTTGTACACTGTAACCACAGTGAATGTTTTGCCATACAGGTAGGACTGAAGCTTGTTTAGAGCTAAAATGAGGCCTAAAAACTTATTTTCTACAGCAACATAGTCAAACTACCAGTACCACACAGGTTAAAATTCTAAAATACACTGTGAGGTGCCCTTCAGTCTCGAAGGACAGCTAGCTAACAGTCACCCCCACGTCATGCTTTGAAGCATCTACTGCAAAATAAATTCTTGATTGCAGTCAGGACCGGCTGGCATGCAGCATTAACAGCTCTTTATGTGTTCATCATGCCTGCAGGCAAGCTGGAGTTCAGACATCTTTATCTGGCCTATATCTCCAGATAAGGTCTGTAAGGAGAGTGGTTAATTTAACTTCATATAGTACCTAGCAATGTTGTTATCTTCTTTTTAGTAGCAGGAGTAGGACACAGATGAATGACCTACAACCTGACCAACACTGGATGAATTTTATCTCCACCCATTCTAGACTCAGATAAGACACTTCTGCCATTTCTACCTGACATTTGTTAGCAATGATAGCTAATCTTTCCCTTTTCAGTCTGCCCAGCACCTCCCTAACATGCTGAACAGGTTCTTGTCAGGACCAGTTATCGAATGCAATATCATACAGGTAAGCAAGAGCATCCCTGCTCCTGTTATGATAGAATCTGTCCATCTCCAGAAAGTTACTGGGACATTCTGCATCCCAAACAGTGTGACTATTGAGGATAAGAAAAATTATGTGTTGTTACTATTATGCAAGAAGCCCAGAATTTCCAGACAAAAGGTATACAAAAAGATTAAGAGCGAAATTAGATGAAAGAAAAATACTACCACAAGAAAAACTGTCAGAAGCTTCAAATAAACATTTCATAGGTTCATAGGTTCATACTAGGCTATCTGCCCTAGGGCATTTATAAGCCTAGCCAGAGTGTGTTTGGCTTTCGCCACCCATTTTAAATTTATTTTGCTATGCCCTTTTTCGAGGTTAGTATACTGTGCCTCTGTCTAACAGTGACACAGAAGTGATACCCAGGGTAAACCTACGATCCCCCATCCACTCATCAAGATTCCTCTTGAAGTGAGTCAGTGAGGGACTCTGCCTAACCTGGACTGGGATTTTATTCCAGAGTGAAGAGAGCCTCTGGATTATGAATCTGTCCCTCCAGCATGTCCTATTTATTTCAGTGCTGAGGTTCAAGTCTCTCAAGCGAGTAGCTCGATGGGATTTGGATTTTCTGAGGTGCAGCATGTCCATTAATTCCGGGTTGGACATGGCTTTATACATCAGGCACAGATCGCCTCTGAGCAGGTGGTATGCCACTGAGTAGAGCTGGAGTTTCTTTAACCGGGCAGCATATGGCATCTGTTTGAGCCCTTTGATCCTCTTGGTGAGGTACTTTTGGGGTCTTTCCAGTTGCTGCAGGTGTCTGGTAAGGTACATCCCAAAAGGGGCATTGTACTCAATTATGGGCCTGATGAGGGATGAGTAAAGAGGCACGATGACCTCCCTGATCTAGATGTGAATCCCTTCATGATTAGGTGGGCTATATAAAATGTTTTTCTAACCACTTTGGCCACGTGGCTGTCAAATGAGAGATTGCTATCAACTTGGGTCCCCAGGTCCCTAATTACTTCTTCTGTACTTAATGGATTGCCACCTATGTGGTAATTTGTGGGCACTTTGTTTATGCCAAAGGGGATGACTATACACTTTTTGGTGTTTAGCTTGAGGCCATGGCTCTGGCACCAGTTGTCTGTTTCTATGAGGCCCTTTTGGAGGATGCTTGTGTTGGCTGGAGAGTCAATTATAGCACCCAGTTTGCAGTCATCTGCGAACTTGGTCAGCCACAGTCCTTCCGTGTTGGCCTGTATCTCCGAGAAATATATACCGAACAGGAGAGGTCCCAGGACTGAGCCTTGTGGGATGCCACTTGTAACTGATTTGGAGTCTGACATGGCTCCAGCAATTCTAACCATGTGGGTTCTGTCCTTCAGCCAGTTTGCAACCCATCTAGTGACATAGGGGTTTATATTTAAGCTGGTGAGCTTATCTATAATGCCCGAGTAGGGTATTGTATCGAAGGCTTTTGCGAGGTCCAGGTAGGCTGTGTGGACCACCTTCCCCTCGTCAATGGCCTTGGTGACTGTTTCAAAGAAATCGACCAGGTTTAAGAGGCAGGATCTGCCCTTAACAAAGCTGAACTGGGTAGGATCCAGTGTCTGTAGGTCCCCAATATCTTTTTTATGAGGTCCATGATGATCCTTTCCATAGCTTTGCAGACCAAGCTAGTCAGGCTTATGGGGCGATAGTTTCCAGGATCCGTTGAGGCACCACCTTTGTGGAGTGGGACCACTGTTGCTGTACGCCACTCTTTGGGTACATATCCTGTGGTAAGGCTGAGATTGAACAGTAGTTTTATGTTTGGGTTTAGCTCTTCTTGGAGTTCATGTAGGACGCAGCTCGGGACACCATCTGGTCCCATTGATGCTGTGTTTTTTGCTTTGGAGAGGGTGGCTCTTACCTGAGCATCTGAGATGTCAGGGGGGCAGCATTCTGCTGGGATAGATATTTGCCCTTTTGGTGGGGAGGGGGGGAAAAGTTTGCACTGAACCTGTCAGCTGGGATGTTGGCAATGTCTGAGGGTTCGGTGTATTTTTTGTCATTTTGGACTAATTCTGAGCATATCTGGGAATTCCCACCCAGGTTCCTAACATAACTAAAGAAAGCCTTGTGATTATCCTTAGTGTCCTGTGCAATTTTTCTCTCGAAGCTGGCCTTAGACGATTTTATGAGTGCCCGTAGTTTTTTGCTAACACTGATTTTGGGATTTTGCTCTATCATGTAGTAGCTTCCTCCTTCTATTGTATAGTTTGTTTATGGCTGGGGTCCACCAGACAGGACATCTGCCTTTGGAGGATTGGGTCTTGGTTTTATTTGGGATTGCATGATCCATGCATTCCTGAAGGTGTTCATAGAATGCGTTTATAAAGGATTCTGCGGTCTGGGCCATATTTTCCACAGGCCCGGGGGCTTTGAAGGATTCCACCTCGGTTTTGAGGAGTGTGAAATTTGCTTTAGAGAAGTTTTTCACTGTGGTTTTCTGGGCAGGGTGGAGTCGGGATGTGAATATCCAGTGAGATTAGTTTATGGTCTGATCTTACCAGTGAGGGATACACTTCTGGTCTGGAGCATAGAGTCCCCATGTTGGTGATGATCAGGTCCAGTATGTTTCCCCTCTTGTGGGAGTGGTAACAAGTTGTTCCATAGCATTTGAGTTTATAAATTCTAGGAACCTTTGAGCTAGGGTGTTGGAGCTAGAGTAATGCTCCCAGTCTATGTTTGGGTAGTTGAAGTCGCCCAATATAATGGTGTTTGGAGAGACCTTCATATTTTCCAGTGTTCTCAGGAAGGCCGAGTGGGGTTCCTGGGTTTGGAAGGTGGTCTGTAGCAGGCTATAAACTGGAAGGCAGTTTTACCCACTGTTAGTTGCACATGGATAGTCTCTGATGCTTCGTGCTGTGCCACCAACATGGAGGTGTGGGTATCTTTGTGAATATTGATACTCCCCCTCCTTTTCTGGTTCGGTCCAAGTTTTGGGGCTGAAAAGCATGGTATGAGGTATAACCTGGTAGTGCTGGGGTGCTCTCGGGAGCCTTGTACCAGGTTTCTGTTACTGCGCAGATATCAATGTTCTCCATGCTAAGGAGAGTTTCGAGTGCATGCATCTTGAGGTTTAGACTTCTGGCTTTGAATAGCATTACTCTTAGTTTCTTATCCCTTATGATACCTATGGAGGTGGGTTTGTCTTTTGAGCCTTGGCTAAAAAATGCACTATGGGGGTAGCAAGAGCCTTTCCAATATCCGAAAGCCCAGGGGTGACAGGTGTTTTTGTTTTCATTAATACAACAGATTTATGAAAAACATTATATGGACCAAGAAATCTTGATCGTTTTGGAAAAAGAAGCATCTGAGGAAGTGTGAAAATATAAAGAACAAAATCTAGAGACTTTTGAAAGGTATAAAAAAGAAATATGGACATGGGAAAGAAAGAGAGATTTGATATGGTGTAATATATATGCAAAGGAGAAAGCCAAATTAATCAGCACAAAAAAGGCAGCCCAATGATATTTGAAGAGGAATATAGGCAAACGCAATCAGATATGGAAAATTTCACAGTAAAAAAATAAGGTCGCAAAGAGGGAATGCAGAGCAGAAGATTAGTAACGTAGACGTTAAAAAAGTAGAAGGTGAAGTTATGGAATACTTGTGAATCGAAAGATTTAGTGTAGAAAGTTTAATGCAGGTTACATCACAGCATGATGGAATGAGTCCCCAAAGTAAGGACAAATGGGAGGATCAGGAGATCTCTGAAGAAGAAATATGGATATGGGAAAGAAAAATATATTTAATATGGTGTAATATTTATGCAAAGGAGAAAGCAAAATTAATAATTACAAAAAGAGTAGCACCAGAGATATTTGAAGAGAAATACAGGCAAAGGCATCCAGACATGGGAAAGTTTTATAATACATAAAATAAGAAAACAGAGAGGAAAAGTAGAAAAAAGGATTAGTAATGGAGAAGTTAAAGAAATAGAAACTCGGGTTATGGAGTACCTGTGAAGTGAAGGATTTACTGTAGAAAATAAAACTCAGAAAACACATCAGCAGGATAGAGCAATGGATCCCCAAATTAAGAAGAAACAAGTGGAGCAAGAAACATCTGATCAGTTTCCATATGAATATACTTTGGAGCCTTCCACAGAAAACCTGTACAAATATTCATTTGGAGTTACACAGCAAGGGAAGGAAAAGCAAACTGTGGCAACTCTGACACAATCAATGGTGTGGAGTGATAGGGCAGTGAGTTCCCATATGCAAAAGCAATGGATGTCACAGGATAAAACTGAAGAGAATGTGGCACAGGAAGATGCTCTGGAACTTTCTATAGAATGCCCCAAGGAAATGGAGAACAAAGAATATGCCCTCAGTTTAGAAGAATATAATCTAAGAGAAGAGCTGCTTGATTTAATAGCGATGGACAGACATATTAAGATCAATTAAAGAAATAGACTATAGAAAGTCAGTAAAACCCCAAAGGTTAGAAGTTTGATAAAACAAATGAACACTAATTAGGAATGTCCATAGTGATTCATGTGATTTAACAGTGTCAAGTGGTAATGGAAATCAAACCAGAAGTACATACACATCAGGCAGCAACTGAATGTGCCAAAAAACAAAAGAAAGAATATAAGGTGAAGGATTAGATGGGAGGGCAAGAAATGTGGAAAATGCATAAATATAGTTGCAAGTATAGAAAACTCTTGGAGCAACCTCATGTTGATCAGGATCGAATGTAGAAATGGTTAAGAAGAGGTGAATTTAAACCAAAGATGAAATGTTAATAGTGGTGGCCCAAGATAGTGGACTGCATACACGTTGATTTACAAAGTCTATTGAACATGTGGGAGAAACAAGACAAATGTATGTTTTATAAAACAGAACTGGAAACAGTTGCACATCTTGTTGATTGTGATATACTAATGGCAGAAGGATTGTATACTGAAAGGCATAATAATGTGGCAAGACTGTTGCATTGGGGATTGTGCAAACATTATAATATTGAGGTAGCTGAAAAACACTGGAAACATGAGCCACAAAGCATCATAGAAAATTATTATATTTATATCACATGGGATTATTCTTTATCAACAGTTCAAAAAATAGATGTGAGAAAATCAGATATAGTAGTCCATGAAAAGAAGACAAAAGTAGCATTGATTATTGAAATTGCTACACCCAGTGACTACAGCGTCTTATGTACAGAGAGACACAGTCATAAAATACCAGGAATTGCAGGCAGAAACAAGGGCAATGTGGAAGAAGGATACCCAGACAGTTCTAGTAGTAGTAGGAACAATGGATCTTATAAAAAAGGAATTTACAGTCATACTTTGATATGTTACTGATAAGTGTACCTCCATAAGAACTGCAGAAGGAGTCATTACTGGGCACATTGCGGGTGCTGCAAAGAGCACTTCTGGCTAACATCAAAGACTGAAACAATACTAATTTCATGAACTTTAGTCATACTATGACTTATGAATGGGGGCATTCCTGTCATGGTATTAGAAACCCAAAAGCCTTGGAGAAATTAAAAAGGGAAAACCATATAAAGTGAAATCCTATAACTCAAAAGGGGGTCACAAAAGCTGACTTTTCATTCACTACTGGTGTCACAGGTACCTGCCAGTAAGCTTTGGATAGATCAGTATGAGTTATATACTTAGCTTCACCCAACTGTCTTAAGACATTATCTGTCCTTGGCATGATGAAGCATTTGACTCTGTATAACTATTCAGTTTGCTGTACTCTACATAAAATGTGATGCTGCCATCTTTGGCACTAGCACCACTGATGATGCCCAGGGATGTCTGAACTCCTGGGTTACCTCTAGATCTAACATCTCCTGCAGTTCATCTCGCAGGCTCTACTTTATCCACTTAGGTACCCTTTAAGGGGTCTTCTGGATGGCCTGTTGGGGCTTGCTGTCTTCATGGTGCTTCACCAGGTGGGTGCACTCTGTCATACCAATAAACAGGTCTCCAAACTGGTATAGCTCTGCTTGTATCTCCAGACTCTTTCTGTTATGGCAGGGCTTTGTCATACTAACGTGGTGTAGTGTATGCTTTTGCCTTTTGTCTGTTAGCTCTGCCATGTAGTTAACATCACCTACATTTCTCACAGCACTAAAAAGACCTTCCTATGCTACTTACAGTTTATTATGTCTAACAGAAATAAGCACTATCACTTTCTGCATAGCAGAATACTCTTTGGCTCCAGTTGTCTGGTTATACCAGGCACTATATTAATGTTGTGGTTGTGTCAGGTGCTCTTGTTTTGTCCCCATGGGCTCCTTATGCCTGGTCTAGAAGTTAAAGACATATCCAGCAGCAGATTCCATGTGGGAATAACAGTTATTCTCTTACTCATCAGAAATTATATATAGGAAACCCCAGCTATATGGCCATCCATCAGGTCAAAAAGTGAAAAGAAATGCGGATTCATGGGGCACTTGTCTGTATGCTAAGAGGAAAGGGGGGAGGTACCATTCTTGCTGTCAATTGAATGTGTATGTTAATGGCCTCAACATGGTAGTGAGTGTAGAGTTAAGCTCTCCATCAGACCATTGGTCTGGGGATGGGATTATCTTTAAATGATTTTCCCAACAGCACTTCCCCAAACAGGCTTACACCTCTGACATGAAAATGGCACTTCTGTCTGTTACGCATTGGTTATACAGTGATGGACTTTAGTGTATTTCCTGATCAGGCATACTGAGTGGAATGTATACCAAGGTGAGTAAGATATAACAGTGGACAAGCAGTGCATCACCTCTCTGACTATGCAACATCCAGTACTTGTCCTATCCTGATTCTTCCTTTTAAGTGTGTGTGTGTGTGTGTGTGTGGGGGGGGGGGGTATCTATTTATATATATATATATATATATATATATATATATATATATATATATATATATATATATATATATATATATATATATATACTGTATATATATCAGTGTCCATTGCACAGGTCTCCACACCTTCTGCATTGATTAGTGTGCTCCTTCTTACTTAGACTTCCTCTACCTTCTGTAATGATTGCAGTACAACTCATTGCCTAGTGTCTCCCTACTTTCAGTAATGATTGCTTTGATTTTCATTGGATAGGGTACTCCACCTTTTCTAATGGCTGCTATACACCTCATTGTCTAAGGTCTCCCCACCATACCTCTCAATTGTACAGATATTTGCTGAATGTCAAGATGTTTGTCTCATATTTTTTGTCTTTTTCTCATAAAATTGTGGTTTTCTGATACATCATTTGTAAATCATTGAGGGTTGTAGTCTGAAAATAATGACAGACACTTGAGTTTCAAGCTTCATAACCTTCAGAAAAATCATGCTAATGCAAAACCTGTTATTCTATCAACTTTCTAAGTTTGTATGAGCAATATTTAAAAAGTGTCCCTATTTTTGGGCCTTTGTCACCCCATTATTTAAGGCTTTGACCAGATTCTTTTCTCGAAGAGGTTGAGAGGTATGTTCCCCACCTCCTGCAATGATTTGCTGTAACCCTCATTCACTATGGATTTCCCACTTTCTGAAAGGATTGCTGAAATCTTTATTGCCTATGGTCTCCAGTTTCTGTAATGATTGATGCATTTATTATTGCCCAGAATTTCCACTGGTTTACTATCGGATGCTCAACACTTGGAAGGTCAAGTCAAGTAATAAGTAATAACAAGAATCTTACCATGAAAGTCCTCATGACGAAAACTGACATACCTGAAAAATACACTGAACATTGAAACTCTCTACCACTCCAGACCTAGGATCAAGTAATAACATGGGTCCAGAAGGGAGGCAAGTTTAGACAGGCAGCAATTGGTATTCTGGCTGTCAGAATGCCAGGTTTGCACATCTCCATTTGGCCTTCCAACTGTCAAGTATGTGAATGTAAACCATATCCATATTTTGTAATAATTGTTGTAATCTTCATTGGCTAGGGCCTCTAACATCTTTAATGACAGCTGTGTTTATTAATGCTTAGAATCTCCATCTTCAGTAACAATTGCAGTACTCCTCATTGCCTGGTGTCAGCCCACCTTTAGTAATCATTGCAGTACTCCTCATTACTTGGTGTCTGCCCACCTTTAGTAATCATTGCAGTACTCCTCATTCCCTGGTGTCTGCCCTTCTTCAGTAATCATTAAAGTACTCCTCATTGCCTGGTGTCCGCCCACATTCTGTAATGGTTGCTGTAATCTTTATTACATAAGGCCTCCATTGTCTGTAATTACCACTGTGCTTATTAATGCCTGCAGTTCACACCTCCTGTAATAATTAATGTATGCCTAATTGTGTATGGTCCCCCACCATCTATAATTACTGTACCCCTCATTGTCTAGGGCCCCTACTGACTATAATGATTAATGAAATCTTGATTTCCTAAGGTCCCCCACATTATGTAATGATTGCTGTACTCCTCAGTGCCTAGGTTCTGTAATGATTATTATATTTTTGGTTGCTAGGGTTCCCAATCTTCTGTAATGATTTTTGCGTTCATCTTTGCCTAGGATACTAACATTTTGTAATGGTTGTGCCCCTCACTGCCTAGGGTCCCCACATTCTGTAATGATTACTGCACTCCTCACTGCCAAGGGTCGCCACATTCTGTAATGATTACTGCATTGCTCACTGTCTAGGATCCTCACATTCTGTAATGATCACTGCACTCCTCACTGCTTAGGGTCCCCACATTCTGTAATGATTACTGCACTCCTCACTGTCAAGGGTCCCCACATTCTGTAATGATTACTGCACTCCTCACTGCCTAGGGTCCCCACATTCTGTAATGATTACTGCACTGCTCACTGCCTAGGGTCCCCACATTCTGTAATGATTACTGCACTCCTCACTGCCAAGGGTCCCCACATTCTGTAATGATTACTGTACTGCTCACTGTCTAGGATCCTCACATTCTGTAATGATTACTGCACTGCTCGCTGCCTAGGGTCCGAAATTCTGTAATGATCACTGCACTCCTCACTGTTTAGGGTCCCCACATTCTGTAATGATTACTGCACTGCTCACTGCCTAGGGTCCCCTCATTCTGTAATGATTACTGCACTCCTCAGTGCCTAGGGTCCCCACATTCTGTAATGATTACTGCGCTGTTCATTGCTTTGGGTCCCCACATTCTGTAATGATTACTGCACTCCTCACTATCAAGGGTCCCCACATTCTATAATGATTATTGCACTCCTCACTGCCAAGGGTCCCCACAATCTGTAATGATTACTGCACTCCTCACTGCCTAGGGTCCCCACATTCTGTAATGATTACTGCACTCCTCACTGCCTAGGGTCCCCACATTCTGTAATGATTACTGCACTCCTCACTACCTAGGGTCCCCATATTCTGTAATGATTAGTGCACTGGTCATTGCTTGGGGTCCCACATTCCGTAATGATTACTGCACTCCTCACTGCCTAGGATCCCCACATTCTGTAATGATTACTGCACTCTTCACTGCCTACGGTCCCTACATTCTGTAATGATTACTGCACTGCTTACTGCCTAGGGTCCCCACATTCTGTAATTATTACTGCATTGCTCACTTTCTAGGGTCCCCACATTCTGTAATGATTACTGCACTGCTCACTGCCTAGGATCCCCACATTCTGTAATGATTACTGCACTCCTCACTCCCTAGGGTCCCCACATTCTGTAATGATTACTGCACTGTTCATTGCTTGGAGTCCCCACATTCTGTAATGATTACTGCACTGCTCATTGCTTGGGGTCCTCACATTCTGTAATGATTACTGCACTCCTCACCACCAAGGGTCCCCACATTCTGTAATGATTATTGCACTCCTCACTGCCAAGGGTTCCCACAGTCTGTAATGATTACTGCACTCCTCACTGCCTAGGGTCCCCACATTCTGTATTGATTACTGCACTCCTCACTACCTAGGGTCCCCATATTCTGTAATGATTAGTGCACTGGTCATTGCTTGGGGTCCTCACATTCTGTAATGATTACTGCACTCCTCACCGCCAAGGGTCCCCACATTCTGTAATGATTATTGCACTCCTCACTGCCAAGGGTTCCCACATTCTGTAATGATTACTGCACTCCTCACTGCCTAGGGTCCCCACATTCTGTAATGATTACTGCACTCCTCACTGCCTAGGGTCCCCACATTCTGTAATGATTACTGCACTCCTCACTGCCTAGGGTCCCCACATTCTGTATTGATTACTGCACTCCTCACTACCTAGGGTCCCCATATTCTGTAATGATTAGTGCACTGGTCATTGCTTGGGGTCCCCACATTCCGTAATGATTACTGCACTCCTCACTGCCTAGGGTCCCCACATTCTGTAATGATTACTGCACTCCTCACTGGTTAGGGTCCCCACATTCTGTAATGATTACTGCACTGCTTACTGCCTAGGGTCCCCACATCCTGTAATGATTACTACATTGCTCACTTCCTAGGGTCCCCACATTCTGTAATGATTACTGCACTGCTCACTGCCTAGGATCCCCACATTCTGTAATGATTACTGCACTCCTCACTGCCAAGGGTCGCCACATTCTGTAATGATTACTGCATTGCTCACTGCCTAGGGTCCCCACATTGTGTAATGATTACTGCATTGCTCATTGCCTAGGGTCCCCTCATTCTGTAATGATTACTGCACTCCTCACTGCCTCAGTTCCCCACATTCTGTAATGATTACTGCACTCCTCAGTGCCTAGGGTCCCCACATTCTGTAATGATTACTGTGCTGTTCATTGCTTGGGGTCCCCACATTCTGTAATGATTACTGCACTCCTCGCTGCCTAGGGTCCCCACATTCTGTAATGATTACTGCACTCCTCACTGTCAAGGGTCCCCACATTCTATAATGATTATTGCACTCCTCACTGCCAAGGGTCCCCACAATCTGTAATGATTACTGCACTCCTCACTGCCTAGGGTCCCCACATTCTGTAATGATTACTGCACTCCTCACTGCCTAGGGTCCCCACATTCTGTAATGATTACTGCACTCCTCACTACCTAGGGTCCCCATATTCTGTAATGATTTGTGCACTGGTCATTGCTTGGGGTCCCCACATTCCATAATGATTACTGCACTCCTCACTGCCTAGGGTCCCCACATTCTGTAACGATTACTGCACTCTTCACTGCCTACGGTCCCTACATACTGTAATGATTACTGCACTGCTTACTGCCTAGGGTCCCACATTCTGTAATTATTACTGCATTGCTCACTTTCTAGGGTCCCCACATTCTGTAATGATTACTGCACTGCTCACTGCCTAGGATCCCCACATTCTGTAATGATTACTGCACTCCTCACTACCTAGGGTCCCCACATTCTGTAATGATTACTGCACTGTTCATTGCTTGGAGTCCCCACATTCTGTAATGATTACTGCACTATTCATTGCTTGGGGTCCTCACATTCTGTAATGATTACTGCACTCCTCACCGCCAAGGGTCCCCACATTCTGTAATGATTATTGCACTCCTCACTGCCAAGGGTTCCCACATTCTGTAATGATTACTGCACTCCTCACTGCCTAGGGTCCCCACATTCTGTAATGATTACTGCACTCCTCACTACCTAGGGTCCCCATATTCTGTAATGATTAGTGCACTGGTCATTGCTTGGGGTCCCCACATTCCGTAATGATTACTGCACTCCTCACTGCCTAGGGTCCCCACATTCTGTAATGATTACTGCACTCATCACTGCTTAGGGTCCCCACATTCTGTAATGATTACTGCACTGCTTACTGCCTAGGGTCCCCACATCCTGTAATGATTACTACATTGCTCACTTCCTAGGGTCCCCACATTCTGTAATGATTACTGCACTGCTCACTGCCTAGGGTCCCCACATTCTGTAATGATTACTGCACTGCTTACTGCCCAGGGTCCCACATTCTGTCATGATTACTGCACTGCTCACTGCCTAGGTTCTCCACCTCCTAGTAATAATTACATTACTGCTTACTCTGTGCTGACATTCCTGCTACCTTTTTAAATATTATGAATACTCATTGCTCAGAAGTACCTCATTCCACATTCCCTAAAGCTAAAAGTAATGTTTACTGTCCAAGGCACACCCCACTTACTTCATTTCTATAGCCTATTGATGTGACACTAATTTTGCTCTGGTGCACAATGCATCCATGGGGTACACAATAGAAATTCATAAATGTGTAGAATTGTGCAGTCACTGTGCACACTGCTAGGCCTCCTTGACATTTCTCAGTATGTATAAATAAGAGTAACTTGACAACAAACATTGCACAGGACAGCTGTGTGAAGTGCTTGCAGGTGCAGTTGGCCCCTTGCCTGCACCACAAGCTACCAAGAAAGCTATGGATGGTCAGCACAAAAGGAGATTGGATGCTGCAGTGCTGGAGTCAGTATACATTAATCTGGTCACCATACATATATGACATGTAGTAAGCCCATTATTGTGTAACCCCCCCCCCCCTTGAAGAGTCACTCTTTTTTCATATTACTGTGAAATGATCCTTTCATTCTGCCCTCCTATACTTTATTACACAGCCCATGTCTGTATAAATCACTTACTCTGATTTTGGTTTATAGTGACATTTATGGTGGGGCTTTTTATCAATCACAATGTCTAATAATCAGAACTAGTGTACTCTGCAAATTGGAATAAAATAGATGAATTTATGTTAGCACAATTTAGTGGATCCCACTCAATATCTGGAAGTAATACCTGTAGTTCATAAGTATTGCATATGAATATGTGTTGCTCATAGCAGTTGTTGTTGTGTTTTACTTTCACTGTTGCAAAGTTTACATTATTATGTGATGTTTTGTTAGCACTGTTTGCTGCTTCATATATCTCTGTCTCTACCTCTTTCTCCCTTTCATTTCCTATCAGTTTGATATAGCCTTTCCTCATAAGTTAACATTCAGAACTGATGAATATATATTTATTTATTTTTATTTATTTATTTTATGTATTTATTTATTTTGCAACTTATTATTCTTTGATAACAGTTTATTTCTCCATAAAAGGTATATAAAAAAGAAACAAAACATTTTAACAAGTGCAGATTTTGTCTCATTAATCTTACAGACTTCTTCTAAAAGGTCACTGAAGTTGTAGATAATGGTCATGCCAGTCACACTATCTTCACCCTGTCAAAGCTTTTGGTACAGTGCCTCATGTAAGTGCTACTAATAAGTTTACTAAATTTAATGTAAATGTCTATATTGTTCTCTTGATAGCTAACAGGTAGACTGACAGAAGCCATGTAGGGAAAGTTGTAGAAGCTGCCTCTGAATGTAGAAATTCTACCAGCTGTGTCCTGCAGGGTCAGTATTGGGTCCCCACTTTTTTAGCATCTGTTTCTCTAATATCCAATCTAATGTTTCAAGCTTGTGCTTAGCAGTGTTTGCATACGTCTGCAAACTGGGAGCAGTTGTAAACTCAACTTCTGACAAAGAGTTACTTTACAAGAATTTGACTATATCAGCTCTTGAAGCCCTAAACAAGTCTTAAGTGAAGCACTAAGAATTACAATGCAGTTCTATTTGGGAAACAAATGTTTCTAGGCCCCTATCCCATAAACAACAAATCACTCAAAAGGATACTACCAACAAGGACTTGGGCAGTTATGTTGATAACTCACTATCACTTGACCATCATGTCATAATAGCTTAGAAATCCTTCGTTTTGCCTGAATAACTTACATAGAAATCTTCTCTAGAGGTAAATATGTCTTAGTTCACCTGTACTCGTCTCTCATAAGGTTCATTATTGAATATAATGCTCATTTCAGCATGTGTGTTTTTGAGTATGCTGCTCAACCTGACAGACTTCAGATGTTATTAACAAGAGTACTCAAAAATGTTAAGTCCCTTAATTACCCAGATAGACTAGCAACCTTCTCCTTGCATTCAAGTCTCCTACCAGCTCATTTGCAGTGACGTTTGTCTTGCTTTTTGAACCATAAAAGACCCAACTCTAGTCAGCCTCTTGCACCTTTGCAAAACCAGTGGGTCCTCAATGCAGAGGATCTCAGCCTAGATTAACACATAATTAATATTTACCAGTAGCATAGAAACCAAGCGCAATGTATTTCCCACCTATGGAACAAGCTTCACCTACATATCAAACAAAGCAATACTCTGACCACTCTCAAAGTTCATTTCAGTTATTGGCTGAACAGTCACAAATTCTTCTTTAGGTTATTCTGCATAGTTTAGACAAAAGGGAGGTAATCACTATTGAACAAAATAGCAATTCAAATGGCTTACTTGGCTTACTTCTTAATGGTCTTTATGATGACTTGCCTAAAGAAAACCTATGAACCTGTAAGAACTAAAAGCACAATATTAAAATATATCTCCAACAAAACCTAAACTAATGTGTCAAATTCCTTCCTTTTTCTCTGTCTGGAATAATATATCAGTCTGCTTAAGAATTCCACCTAAGTGGCTCCCAAAGTAGACCACACACAGAGGCAGACAGTTTAATCAATGATATTAGTGGAGCTATTAGAGCATAGCCAAAGTATTAAATCTCACTATCAAGCAGTGACATCCCTCTCTGTGTCTTCAAGCTGCACTAATCTTTATCTATTATGCAAGTCCTAAATCCTTGCCAAACTAAATTAGATATGATTCTTTGTAAGGGTGCAATCCAAACATTAGTTAATCCTAATGATAATATTCAAAGCAGATAAGCTACATTATATATTATTCTGTCTAAGGGTGCAGTCTAAGCATATTTAAGCTCACTGGTAACATTTGCAGAAGATAGGCTACTCAGAGCATTGTATTCCTTTTAAGTGCATTGATTCCTCTTACCACAGATAAGAGCAGTGAGGCCCACCAGTTTTGATAAACAAAATGCTGCCTCTCAGTGACTCATATAAAGCAGCACATCTTGGCTAACTCAGAAAGTATGAATATAAATTATCAGATGCTCTATTTCCTTCGTGGCCCAGCCTAAGAGTCACTGGTGCACATCTACCTTCAAGGGGGCTGAGTAAAGTAGGAAAATACAAGTCTTATTTCTGCTGTGTTTGTAGCCAGATAAAGAAGTGCTTTCCTTTGTTATCCATAGGACCCATTCATTGGAGGTACTAGGAGATCCCCAAACATTATGGAAATATCACCTGTGTATATAGCAATAGTTAAACCCTAACTATGTGGATATGACGAATACTTGTGCTAAGTTAAATTTCTGTTGTGTTCTCAAGGGGGATATTATTTAGCTTAGAGAATTTAAGTAAGTTGCACACAAGCCCAAATTCTTCACATGGAGGTGCAAGCCCTGTCTTCCCAGTGGAATTAAATGCAAGCAGTGGATGGATAAACTCAGGAAGATTACAAATTATTAATTATTATTATTATTTAACTAAACAGTAACTGCAGTTCAAGTAATGAGATCATTTTTATATTTGCAGATAGTCACAGTAGAAAACTGAGAACCTCAAAGTGTAGCTTATAGTATTTGTGTTGCTGCTGTTACTGTTGACAGTCATCATGATGATGGCTTGGAGTATGAAACAACTATGGACAGGTTTTCTAAACTTCATTAATTAAGAAAATAAAATCCATGGAACTGTTTTAGTTAGCCTGGGAAATAGCTCTGATCAATACTCCTTATGAGACCGTTCACAGTAAACAAATGCGTTGCTTGAACTTAAACAGGTTAACCCATAATCAATCAGTTAATCAATCCTTCAGACTTATTTCTCTGATTTAATTTGACATTTGACAATAAACAACTAATGCCATTACTTTCTTTGGTAACACTAATGAACCAGTGTCAACATGAAGACAGAAATAAACATTTTGAAAGCCCAAGTCCTGAAACACATAAAGGAATTAATTTAAAAAAATCAAGTAAAAATAACATTGAGGCTTATTCACATAAAATATTATATTAATTTAAACTGACAAAAGAACTTGCTAAAGGTAGCAACCCAGTCATTTCTACAGAACCTGTTAAATATAGAAATCTAGTCATTGCCGCTGTAGAAAGCAACATGCCCCATTGTAGTGATGTGGGTTATAGTGGGATTAACTCATGTCCAGAAAGGTTGTGTCCAGAAGGCAGAGTCCTCATACACACATTTTAATCACTCTGCACCTGTTTGCATCAAAGCACTGTCTTTTCAACAGTATAAAACATGTTGGCTTATCTGTCCATGTTATTCTGATGAAGTCTCTCAGTTGAGATGAAAGCATTCAATCATTATATTTATTTTTTTAATAAAAAATATTATTTTTTTTTTAACCAGTGATCAGATGCTCAGTGGCATTATTTATATTTGTATTCTGAGTTTGATTAACATAATGCTGCAACTTTCTACTTTTTCCTGTTTTCATGTTGGTGTGTGAAGACCTGCTAATGGATTTGTTGGACAACATTAACCTTCCATACTCATGTGCTAACAATTTGAAGATAGCCCAGTTAAAAAAGGACATTGTTTCACTGAAAAGAGACCTCACAATGCTTATATAACTGTTTTCTCAACACTATGACCAAGGACATATTAGGAATGCACATGTTTCAACTTCCTCTCTAGTTGCTGGTGGTAGACATACTTTTACTTCCCCTCCTCATGAAGCAGAAATCATTTCAGATTCACAGGATGTTTTTCCAGTAAAAAATGGATTGGTACAGCAACACTCAACTACTACTGCTTCTGATGGTATCAATGGCTTTCAAGATTTGAAAAAATACCTTACTAACTGTCTAAATGCAGGCATGACAAAGACTTTTGCAGAGGTAACAGGTAATGTATCCTCTTTTAATATTGTTACATGGTCATTTGTAACTACGCAGCAAAATGGCCATTCTGCATCTAATGTTAACCTTCTAATGGCTATCCAATACTTTCAGCTTCAAAAACATACTTGAAAAGACTTTTAACTTTCAAGCTGTTGTGGCAGGAGACTCCAATTTGTATAATGTTAATATCGGACAAAACATGCCCCTGGATTTAATATACTCTGTGTAGGAATACCATTATTCCTACATGGAGTGAATGGTGTCCATGTCTGCATCTCCCTCTCGGCAGTGTGCCTTGCATATTAATGAAGGCACGCTACTGAGATGGTGCTGTGTACATTGATACTGAATCAGTGCAGGGGCATGTTACAGTAGTGCCTGCAAATCTGTAACATGCCCCCTGCACTGACAAAGTGCCATACAGCACTTTATAATAGAAAACAGTGTCCGTGACACTGATATTATGAATGTGAAATGAGTGTAATGTGGGGGGAGTGTGTGATAGGTACTGTAACACACGCCCTGCATTGTGAAAGTGCCTTATGGCACTTTACAATAATAAAAGTATCCTCGGACACTTCATACCTCACAACCTCTTAGAACAAGAAATCTAGTAAAGGCATTATTAAAAGTGAGACAAAAAATAGGGACAGTTCTTAAATATTGCTCTTACAACCTTAGAAGGTTGATATAATGACAGATTTTGCATTAGCATGGATTTTCTGAAGAGTATGACGTCTGAAACTCAAATGTCTGTCATTATTTTCTAACTTCAGTTTTTAATGATTTGACACTGATTTGCCAGAGAAACACAATTTCCTGACAAATGGACTAAAAATATGAGGTACAAATCTGGACATCATCTGAAATTCTGTACAGTTGAGAGGATTACATGAGGAATGTGAAGTAAGGTCATGTAGAGTGTGTGTTACAGTATCTGTAACACACCCCCTGCATTGTAACAGTGCTGTACGGCACTAAAACAAGAAAGAAAGTGTCATCGGACACTTATTTAATAATGTGAAGTCTAATAGTTTAATTTTAAATTTATGTGTCTTTTTTTTGTATTTCTTTTTCTTTAAAGTTTAAGCATAGCTAAGCGGGTTTGTGTGGGGTGGCGCTTTGCTCAGCAGTGCTTAAACATAATGAAGAGCTATATAAAAATGTATAGCAGAAATTTTCCCACTCAAGTTTGCTGAATGGTTAGAGTCATGGCTTTGCATACAGTAGGTGCATGGTCTGAATACCTAAACAGGCCATTCAGCTTTTACATGGGAAAAAATGTTTATATATATATTTTTATTTTATTTAATGATGTAGTAATTAATATTTTTTTAACCAGTGTA
This sequence comes from Protopterus annectens, assembly GCF_019279795.1. Classification (NCBI taxonomy): domain Eukaryota; kingdom Metazoa; phylum Chordata; order Ceratodontiformes; family Protopteridae; genus Protopterus; species Protopterus annectens. Next base: position 243,214,280 of record NC_056741.1, on the reverse strand, counting down.
GTGTAGGTGACCCAAAATCCCAGTGTCAGTGGAGATATGAGGTGAAAGCCCCCATTTAAACGTGTCCCATACAGTACAGTCACATCCCAAGGTAATGTAATGAAAGCACATAGGTGAGGTCATGTAAAGTAAAATATAAACACTTAATAATAATGCATCAGTAATGATACTGGCTTTACTGGAAATGTTCACCCACACTCTGCTTCACTTTGCTGTGAGGGAAAGGTTAGTTTGCTTTTTATTTGTTATATTTTGTATTACTTTATTGCCTTTTTCTATTTTGTATACTGTGATTTGTTTTCTTTGCACTGTGTTTTACTTGTATTCTGCTTTTAAGTGTATATTAAAACTTGAAAATAGACTGCAGCTCTGTCTCTTGTGAGTCAGACAGAAATGTTTCCCATCCTCCCACCCAGTTACTGTTGTGTTCTTAAACACCACTGTCTTTCTAGTTGTCTACCCCTTATGTTGATTTGACCATATATTTCATTTCCTCTCTGCTTTTACTGGCTGGTGTGAGTAAGCACAAAATTATCATTTTGTGAAATCACTCCCCTTCAACTATTTAAATTTACTGGCCAGCTTACTGTATTCCATTGTACCAGAATACAAAAGTGACCACCCCCTTTCAATCTATCTTGCTGTTTTAAAAATAGTGACTCTCCATTAAAACTTAACTTTTTTAGAGAGGTAAAACTTAAGTTACCTACTTTCACATCTAACTCCTCTAGTGCACACTGCAGTGTTTAGGATAAATCATTTTTTCATCTTACCTTTAAGCATCTATTGCAAGACCAACAGTTATTGGAGAGCCCACATTCTGCCTCTCAGTAGTCATCTTGGGATTAGTGCTTCTGTTTCTTCTGGTGAGAGAAGGAGTGCAGTTACATTATTTCCTGGAGACTGCTGATCACTAGAAAGCTTAATAACTGCTTTATAGGTGACTGCTTGGAATCTGTGCTTATATTCTGATCCTGGTGAGAGTAGGAGCAGAGTGCATTGATTCCTGACTATTTCTGGTTGGAGAGTGAGTGTCTGTGCTTAACATACCTGATTGGTCTGGTTGCTATTCGAGGCATCTACCAGAAAAAGGCTACAAGCCTGCAGACCCTTGCATCATCTGGGACAAGACTGTGGATCAGCAAACAGGTCGTGGCCTGCTACTCTTCTTGGGATTGGTGCTAACATTTGGCTTCTGGTGAGAGAAGAAGCAAAGGAGTATTGTAACCCAACAGAGAGAAGCTGTGCTGAGACCAGCATTTGTAGTAGCCAGGCTGTAGCCATTCATGCGACTCCCCTCTTTTCATCATTCTTGACAAACTCATTCTTTATTTTTCAGTAAGTACTGTTTGGTTTCTTACTAACTTTAGAATATCTGCCTAAATACTTCATCCTTAAATTTTCAGGGTCTACGTATTAGTTTCCCTTCAAGTGTTTGGCAGTGCTCTGTACAAACTCAGACACCTTGAGTGACATTTTTCATGTAAAAGGAATATATAAGGAAACTGCTACAGCACTTAGTAATAATGACCATCCCTACTGGCATGTCTAAAGGTCAGTTCCCTGTGCTTTCACCTATTAACTTGGTGAACCTGGGCATTCTGAGGCAGTGTAGCAACTGCCTTATGTACACAGACAACCCTCTCCTCTTACCTCCCAACACTCAGACTTCTGAGAGATGCACTTATATATCCAAATTGGAAGCCATGCACTCTCAAGCCAAGACCGAAATAGCTGGTCAGGAGTTGAAGATTAACACCTGCACCACACCATATGCAACCCATAGCCCTCCAGAACACCCAACATCACAGCTCCCACATAAAAACACAAACCACACACCTATCTTCACAAAGGCTCTCAATAGAAATCTATCCAAACAGCAGAGACCTCCAAAGCAGAAACGCACTTGACTACCGCAACACAGCACAAACCACAAAACACATAGCTTACCTACACAGTGTGCCCTTCAACTTAAGCACCTAAGGCAAAACAGCTGTCCCAATACACTAATCATAAGTGAGTCAATAGTCAGGCACACTGATGTCCCACTCACTAGGTTGAATAAGGAAAAGGTAACAGTCAGCTGTCTATCAGGTGCCAGAATCTGACACATAACACACGCACTCAGGTCACTCCACAAGTACAAATATGACTCTGTCACTGTCCATGTGGGTGTGAATGACATGATACACACCTCCCTGGACTACATGAAAAGAGACACAGATGAGCTCTCGGGTTATGTGGCCCAGGCAGGTATGACCCTAGCCCTGAAAAGCATCATACCATCACCTAGAATAATACAGCAGTACAAGCAGAAAATGATTGACTTCAGCAATTGGCTAAGTTTCTGGTGTCATTCTAAGGGATCCAGTATCTGCCTGCTTGGGATGACATGAATGACAGACCTCGATGCTTTGACAGAGATGGCCTGCATCTGTCACCCCTGGGTTTCTGGATACTGGCTAAGGCTTTTGCCACTCCTATAGTGTCTTTTTTATGTAATGTTCCAAAGACCAAATTACCACTGTAACAGCTATAAATAAATGCAATCTGAGTGTCATGCTGCTCAAAGCTAGAAGTCTAAATCTTGCACTTGCTCAAAGCACTCCTCAAAATGGAGAACATCGACATTTGTGCTGTAACAGAGACCTGGTTTAAAACAACAGAAAGTACCCCTGCACTCCCAGGCTATAACTCATTCCACACCTTTTGGCCCCAGAACATGGACCGAAGATCCAAAGGTGGTGGTGTCTCCACATTCATAAAGGATATGCACACCTCCAGACTAGTAGCCCAGCATTATGCATCTGAGATACTTTAGGTACAACTAACATTGGATAAGCCAGTGATTCAGGTCGTAGCCTGCTATACATCCTCAGCCATGTCCCAAGACAGTCACTCAATGTTCCTAAGCACCCTTGAAGCTATTAGGGTCCAACCGAACACTCTCATACTAGGTGACATCATCTACCCCTCCATCAAATTGAAAAACTACTTATGCACTAATATACTGGCCCAACGCTTCCTGAAATTCATCATTTCCAATGCCTTGGACCTGCTCATTCTTATCCTCACTAGAGGAAGCAACATCCTCGACCTGGTTATTACAACCATGGGCACCCATTGCTCTACACCAATAGTCAAATCCTCCTTGGTTAGATTCGACCACAAACTAATCACCATGGAAATCCACATCTCACCCACATCCCCTGCAAAGATAACAACCATGAAAATCTTCTTCTAAGCTGACTTTGGGCCCCTAAAAACAGAGGTGGCTAACTTCACGGCATGCATGTCAATGGAAAATAGATGCATGACTGCCGAATCATACACCAATGCACTGTACGAACACGTACATAAATGCATGGAACTAGCCATACCCAACAGAACCAAGATGCTTTCCTCCAAAAAAGGAAGCCTATCTGGTGGTCCCCTGCCATTAGTCCCAAGACTGGAAAAACTCCCTTATTAGCCTCAAAAAAAAAAAAAAAAAGTTGAGATCCCTCATTAAAACGTCTAAAGCCAGCTATGAAGGCAAAATTGCAGCAGACACTAAAGACAACCTCAAAGCCTTCTATAGTTATATCAATAATCTCCACTGCAATACCCAGGTTTGCTCTGGGTTACTGCACAATGGTACATCCTATATTGAGCCAACAGATATTGTCAACATACTAGCTGACAGATTCAGTGCCAACTTTACCCCTCCCCCCCAAAGGACCAATCACAATATCGGAGGAATACCAGGCACCCAGCATTACTGCAGCTCAGGTTAAAGCTGCATTGTCCAAGGCCAAGAATACAGCTTCCATGGGACCCAACAATATCCCTGGATGTGTTCTACATGAACTACAAAGTGAACTGGCACCACATCTGTGTGCCCTGTTCAATCACAGCCTCACCTCAGGCTTTGTCCTTACTGAATGCACTGCTACAGTCATCCCTCTCCATAAAGGGGGAGTGACTACAGACCCTGGGAATTATTGTCCCATTAGCCTGATGAGTCTGATATGTAAAGTTATGGAGTGCATCATCATGGACCTAATTAACAAGGATATAGGGAATCTCCAAACTCTAGATCTCATGCAGTTTGGTTTTGTGAAAGATAGATCATGCCTGCTCAACCTGGTTGACTTCTTTGAGTCAGTCACCAGAGCTGTGGACAAGGGCAAGGCAGTTCATACAGCCTACCTCAATCTGGCCAAGGCCTTTGATACCATTCCCCACTCAGGAATTATTAATAAACTCACCAAACTAGGCATCGATCCCTATATCACTAGGTGGGTTGCAAATTTGCTCACAGATAGAACCCACAGTGTGAAAGTAGCAGACTCTAAGTCAGACTGCTGACCAGTCACGAGTGGAGTCCCACAGGGATCAGTCCTGGGTCCTCTCCTGTTTGGCACCTACTTCTCAGAAGTCCAGGCTAACATGGAGGGACTCTGGCTGACCAAGTTCACAGATGACTGCAAGCTGGGAGCCATTATTAACTCCCCAAGTGATGTAGACATCCTACAGAAAGGCCTCACTGAGACCAATGACTGATGTTGAAACCATGGCCTTAAGCTTAATGCAAAAAAATGTGTCATCATCCCCTTTGGGAAAAATTGAGTTTCCACTAATTGCCACATCAATGGGAGCCCACTGAACATTGAAGGCATTATACGAGATCTGGGGACACAGGTGGACAGCAACCTCTCCTTTGACCACCACATTGCGACTGTGGTCAGAAAGTCCTTCTATGTGGCACATCTCATTACCAAGGGTTTTGCATCCAGGAAGAAAGAGGTCATCTCACTCTACACTTCCCTCATTAGTCCAATCATCAAGTATAATGCCCCATTTGGCATGTACCTCACTACAGACATGCAACAGCTGGAACAGAAACAAAAGTACCTCACAAAGAGGATTATAAGCCTTAGACACATGTCCTACATGGACAGACTCAAAAAACTCCAGATATTCTCTGTCTCATATCATCTACTAAGAGGCAATCTCTGCTTGACTTACAAAACCATGTCTGATGCAGCTCTGTTGAAATGCTACATCTAAATAAATCCCAATCCCTCTGCACCACACACTCCAGAACCTCAACCTCATTACCACAATCAACACAACATGCTGGAGGGACAGGTTCATAACCCACAGACTGCCCATGCTCTGCTACAGACTTCCCATACATGTCAAGCAGAGCACCTCACTGACCCTCTTCAATAGAAATCTTGACGAGTGGATGGGAAATAGAAAGTTCACCCCGGGGATCACTCCAGTGGCTCTGCTTGATAGAGGCCCTGGGAACAAATGTCAGGTGGCACGATGTCAGGGCACTTCTATGGGCTAGGCTTGTAAAGGCTCCAGGGCCATCAACGTAGTACACACCTATGAATCTACGAGTAATTAATATGCAATTCTGACTTTTTTTAAATGAAAACTTTTGTTTGCCCTTAGCTCAGTTTTGCTAAGCACTGCTAAGCTAAGCTAAGCAATGCTTAAACAGGGCATGTCTGAGCAATACTTAACAGTGCTCAGCTCTGCTTAGCTGGCTTGAGCATTGTTAAGAAGTTCCATTTTAAGCAGACCCCAGCTCAGCTAAGCAGATTTGTGCACTGCTGAGCTTTGTTCAGCAGTTTTGAAAATGGTTCAATGACAGCAAAGTGTGGGAATATGGCCTTATTTAAACCACACAGGTGGAAATACAGGCAGAACCTGTTAGAGTTTGATTTCTGCAGGAGCTATGGCAGGTGCTAGTGAAGGAGTGTGCTTTTGGACACAGTACTGGGGCATGTTGGAGTCCAGGGTCATGGCTAGGCTTCTTGTAAAGAACCATGACATCAGACTGCTGCAGGGCAAGTACCAAGTCTCAGAATGCAAGCCTGAGGTCTAGAACCATCTGGCATTTGAGCTCACCAATATCACTGGCATCCCCTGGATGGGTGAGCAGGTCCATCATCATTATGATGACCTGAAATGGAGGAAGGGTGGTTATTGGCCAAATGGATCCAAGGTGCTCTGGACAGGAATGCTGCAGAAGTTTGTAAGTATATCAACTGGTGATTTGTCAAATTATAGTATGAATATCTGATAGAAAGGTATGCATAATGGTGTTTTCTCCCCACAGCTGCAGAGGAGAGGGCTCGTAACGTGGAAGCTCATGGAGGATGACTGGTGAGGCTGCGCTGACAGTGTGGTGAGTACAGATATATCCTGATATATATATATATATATATATATATATATATATATATATATATATATATATATATATATATATATATATATATATATATATATACATATACATATATATATATATATATATATATATATATATATATATATATATATATATATATATATAGTCCAATAAATAAGAAACTGTAATTGTTTACTGCCGTTAGGTGTAATGTGTTCTGAGTGTACTGAATAAATGTGTTGTTATACCAACATTCATATAAGTAACTAATGCCAGGTACTGTGTAATACAGATGAAAGCTGCAAACAAGCTACTATTGATGAAAGGAAGCCAATACTTCAGTAATACTGTGTAGGAATGCATCTGTTAATAAGCTATACTGTGCTTGCTACTGTGAAAGTAATAACTGACATACATTCTTCATCTACAGAATATGCAGTACAACGGAATGTAGAAGTTAGACTGTAATAAACCACTGTCTCATATTACCCACAATAAAGCTTATTCCAAAAAACTGTTTAATTTGGTCTGTTGTTGAAGAAATACAAGTGTACAGGTGCTACACAGCAAATATGGCTATGAGAACATAAATCCAGTGCAATGTATCTGCTAGGCAGCTGTTATGGCAAACTATAGATGTGGAGGCTTAAAGCAAGATATCATGAACAGTGATGTATGTACTGCACTAACATCTGAACCTTGAATAGTAATGTGTAATGTATTATAGTGTGTTGCCTGCAGCATTGTCTTGTCTTAACCTTTGCATTTCAGCTACATGTATTTGTGAATGTAGGCGTGCTGATGCAGGCAAGTATAAGACCCTAATAGGTGGAGACTACAAATATATAATGATGTGCAAATGTGTATGGGTTGGGTATTCAACCCAGCAGTGGTTTAAATGTGTACATCTCCAGTCAAAGTATTAATAAACAGTACACTATCTATCATGCATGAATCTCAGGCATGTATGTTCAACTGTCACTACAGTCTTCTGTGACACTCCATGTATATTACAAGGTCAGAGTGTGTAACCAAGTGAGTATTAGGCAAAAATCAGTCAAGCAGCTGACAGCAGTAGCCCAGTAGCTCAGTGTGATAATAAAATAGATATGTTGTTTAGTTTTTCACACACAAACCATGGTTTGAATCCAGCGACTGGTACTAACATGTGTTTATAGTTACACACATGTAATCCTGACTATTTGTAGAAACATTCAGGTAGTGTTAACAGATATTTTCCCCACAGGGCTGACAGGTAAAAAATGTTTGTATTAGCTATATGAAGGGTATAGTAATAAACTGTGTACAAATGGTCCAGTGTCCAACCCCATGCCTACAAATGACAGCTGGATAGCTACTCTGTAGGTACAATATGCAATCTTCCTGATAAATGTCTCTCAAGTGTCATGCTGTCATGACTAGTGATCACTATTGCCAATAACCTTGCACACAGATAAAAATTCAGTAGAAGAATGCCATTAGCACAGTCACACAACATCAGTGCAGGGTACACCTTGTTAGTCATATATGTAACCATGACATGTATGAGTCCCCTCTACCCATGTACCTAGAGTGGACACAGCTTGCCCCATAGCATTCCTTGTTGACAGATTAACAGGTCTGTATGTGCTACAGTAGCTATAGGCCTCAGGTAGATGTAAACTGATGGCAGCCCTGTACAGTATTGAGCAGTACTGTTGTGAAAAATATAAGCCTATACAGTTGGTAATGGACTGTTTTTCTCTCCCCCACCCCTTATCTGCATCTGTAATTATTATTCATATACTATGGGTATGTTGTTCTCAAAACCTAATGTTGGGACTTGTGTTCTATTATTGTTCATGTATTTAAATGGCTGCATGCAAACATACCTTGTTCAAATTCTATTGTTGGTGGCCTGTTGCCCTAAATGTAACTCTTGTGCTGTTACAATACTGACTGTTATTCCATCTGTGCATGTGTTCTGTTTGCCATGCAATTTTTTCAATTCTATTGTTCTGGGTTAATTGGAACACCCATGCACGCTATTATAACTAATGTTGAAATGTTTTATTCATGACTAACCAAAATATTTTGTCAATCCTCAACACCATAGTATGTTTGGGAAGGCAGGTCCCAATGGATCTGCTTGTCCTGCCTCATCTGGCCACAGCACCAGGCCTCAGCATATCTGGGATCCAACCTCAGGCTGCCTCCTCTGCTGGTCCTGCACCACCCTCAGGTGGAACCACCTCAGGGGATGGGGCTCGTCCCCCCCTTGGGCACGGGCATGGAGAGGACCCTACCACCTGACACAAGGTCCGAGGCATGGTGCTCAGGATAATCCAGCATGATTTGGATGACTGCTTGCACCAGATCAAGGGCAGACTGGCACACCTTAATGTCAGGCTGGCCCCGTCATCCAGCCCTCAGCACAGCCACCATCGGGGTCATGAATGAGCAGTGGTGACTTCCCATGGGTCTCCGATTCCCAACCACCCTCCCCGTCCAAGGTGCTTACCACCTCATGTGTCATACACTGCTGCTGTCTGCTGTCTTGTCTATTTTGTCTGTCTGCAAAGGCAACCTCTCCTACCCAACTTACTTCCACAAACTTACCTACAACCTTTCCCCAACATCCCACTCTCACCTTTAAAAGGGGGGGACATCTGTCCACCCCAAAATATCAAGTCACATACATAGCTCTCCATTTTGTCCCCATATACACTGACATCAATCAATTTACCCTTGAATTACTCAACAAATGTATGTTGCCCCCCCCCCATCCCAGTGGAGTGTGAGGCTCTAAATTCCATATTTTCTACATCATTCACAGCTGTTGCTGCAGAAGAACTGGAGAGCTATGGTCCTTTCCTACACCCATCCTACACATCCCTATCTGCCTTTCATTATGTTTTCCCCTTGCTTGGCCCCATTTCACCATTTTCCTAGCACCCCTTTTTCTTTTCTTATTTTGGAATTAGCATGGTTTTAAGTGAGAGTAAGCTCCGCTAAGCAAAGCTAAGGGAACCTAAGCATCTCTTGGCACTGCTTAGCATTGCACAAAACCATGCAAACCCGCTTAAAACTGCTTTAATCACCCTATCTCTTTCAGCCACTGTTCTGCCTAGCAACAAAATAGCCAGCATTGCCAGGTCTCAAACCCAGGACTCTGTGCACCAACATCATAGCAATGTACCATTACACCAAACAAGCTGTGAGACTTGCTCATGCTTTTGTAAATATATCATTCATTACAGTCATTTAATATTAGGGAAAAAACAGACAACACTCAAACCGAGGACCCCGTGCACTAGAGTCAGAGCAATGCCTTACTATTCCAAATCACCTGTGAGAATTTGCAAAGCTTTTTCAAAGATATCATGCATTAGAGTTATTGAAAATTAGGGAAAAAATATCACAGCCAATTCTAGAACCCAGGACCTTAGGCACAAACATGAAGATTATTGAACTCAGGATTTTCTGAACGAGAGGTTACAGCAGCACCCCACTACATCAAACAGTTATAGAGAATTATCAATGCTTTTGTAAAGATATCAAGCACTACCGGGATGTGACTTTAGGGAAAAAAAAACATCACTGCCAATGCTTGAACTAAGAACCCTCTGAACTACACTAAAAACAGCACACCAGTACACCACCTACCTCTGAATTATAACAGTAGTTTTTACAAGCATATCCTAATTGCCAGTACTGCTATATATATATATAATATATATATATATATATATATATATATATATATATATATATATATATATATATATATATATAGTGGCCCAAATCACACTGTACTTGGGCCTCTGATGCAGACACAGAACCAGTACACAGGCAAATAAATGCTGCTGGATGTATGGGAGCCCTACAATATCAAGTAAAGCTGATAACTGCACAGACTGTTGCTGAATATCCACAGTTGTGACTCCTATTTATTGCAGGGTTGTCATAAAACCTACTCTGTGTGCCCACATACTCAAGGCAGTCCAGACTGGGGTTACAAAACCATGACAGCTCTGTGTCAATGTCATACCCATAGGAACACACATGTCCATGCAAATCATGTGTTACACAGCATATGCATGCACATATGTCTTACAAATGCACATGCCAGATTAATGGCTCGGTAGCTCTATCTGTAACATTTCTAGCATCTGTCACATCATGACACTTACAGCCCTGGCACACAGCCCAGTCTGTAGCATGATAACTACAGGCATATCAATACAACACAGGAATAATTGAGCCCTGAAATATCCTAAAAAACTGGTTGCTCCTACTGCAGTCACTGCCACCCACAGTAGCACTTTAAAGGCCTGCAGGGTGGGACACATCTCGCAATTATGAATATGTGCAGCAAATGTTCACTACCACTCTCTGGATGGCACTATTATGTAACATATGCACAGGCACATGCCTCACCTGGACTGTTGTGGGTACCCACAACCTGGCCATGCTGGGACACAACAGCTGACATCGCACCCTCACTGACAGTAACAGCTTGCTCTCACCCAATGTCTTCACAATCCCTAGTCTGACGCCTGACAAAACTGCAGCAGCTGTGGCCTGCTACATATGCAGCAGTATGTCTAGCTACCTGCTACAGACTTGACCTTGATCACAAGCACCTAGGGCAAGGCATCCACACAACAGCCAAACATAAAGGTTTGGAGGGGATGTTGAGGTTTTAAAGGACATGTGTCACAGTCTCCCCCTACAAACATACCCAGCTGATAGACCAGCATCAACTGTAGCAACATGCACAGTCAGACAGAAAAGGATGTATGACACTCACATCTGCCTTTCTCCTCACTCACCCCAACACACATTTACACAGTACACTGCTACAGAATGTGAAAGTCTGTTAACAATGACCAGACATAACATGCAAAACTATGGCTATAACACATCTATCCAAACAGTGAACAGCATTTCCACCTATCTTCCGTGAAACTGTAGCTCCCACACCTCGATAATGTCCTCCCCACAGGCCAGGAAAGGCCACAGCCCACACAAAGGCCTTAATTATAGCATAGTATTGCCATACCATTGGCTAATGGAAAGGCAACCCAGCTGTTCTGGATGCAGTTAGCAAATGGGAGCAACAGATTGGTGCATAAGCATTACCTACAAAAGGCAAGCTGCTGCCTGTGCTAAACAGGTCTGACACTTTTTTCAGGAAGACAGACTGCAGTTCTTTACAACACTACAAGTGGATTTCTTCTGACAAAGAAGTACAGCACTATACCAGGTATGTCATACAATTAAGCATGCGATGGAATGCAGATGGGGGATGCAGTCATGGGAAATAGCAATTTAAACAGTAGTGACAATGGCAGCCCAGCTAACTGGTATTTTCTAAATAATCATATGTCATTGGTGAAAATGAGTGTAACTCATATGCTTGTCTTACAAATCTAAGAGAATATATGTTATGTGGATATTAAACTACTGGTGCAGAAGTGTGTGTTGAACTCTATGTTATGTACTGCACAGTCATACCTCTCAACTGTCCAGATTTTTGCAGAATGTGTACATGTTTGCCTCATATCTTTAATCAGTTTCTCAGGCATTTGTGTTTTCCCTGGCAATTCACTGGCAAATCATTAAAGACTGAAGTAATAAAATAATAGCACACATTTGAATGTCAGATGTCATATCCTTCAGGAAAGTCATGCAAATGCAAAACCTGTTATTCTATCAGATGTCCAAGTTTGTAAGTGAAATATTTAAAAGGTGCCACTATTTCTGGCCCTTTGTCACACCTTTATTTGTGCCTTTGTCCACATGTCTTGCTCTAAAAGGTTGAGAGGTATGACTGAACTTCATTAATGTAACCACAGTGTACTGTACTTGAGAAGAACAGAAATGTATATAAAGTATTACCTGTGCAAATGTATGTATTAATAGTAGAAGGTGAAAGCCATAAAAATACAGAGATAACTTGCAAAATGTCAAGAAAATAACCTGTAGTTGTTTTACAAATGTGTTATCTCAGTTTCGGTGCAGCAAGCAGACATAAATGTCTACAGCTACAGGTTCTTGTATTGTCTTGAAACATAAATAAATAGAAGTTATGTACTTAACATAACGTTCCATGTGAGTTGTTTATCTCGCCTTTATTCTCACCGATGGGTTGGAGCCAATCCTCGGCTCCGACACGGCTGATAGCAAGCTCAAGGTTTGCCAGTAGCTCGAGACCAGCCCCTTATCCCACCATGCACTGCTAGAATTACCTCAGATCTTGTTTGCTGCGAATAATAGTCTATACAAATATATACATATATACAACCTATACATACTCTCTTATATATATCTATGAAGAAGAGTACCCAAAGGGAAAGAGAAATATTGAATAACCAGGATGGCACTAGCCAGGGAGGGACGTGAGAATAAAGGCGAGATAAACAACTCACATGGAACGTTATGGTAAGTACATAACTTCTATATGTGAAGTTGTTAATCTCACCGATTATTCTCACTGATGGGTAGCATCCCTAGCACCCTCAACCCTGGGTGGCTCATGGGAGTATGTTCTTCAGTACTATAGAACCAAAGGAAAACCTGTCCCTAGAAGCCTTATCTACTTTGTAATGTGAGATAAAGGTATGAGGGTTAGACCAAGTGGCTGCAGTGCAAATATCGTCAAGGGGCAATTTAGCTTGAAAAGCAGTAGAGGTAGAGACAGCTCTGGTAGAATGAGCTTTTGGTTTGTGCGTTAAAGGCATGTTCACATTTTCATAAACAAAGGATATACAATCGGATAACCATTTAGATAAGGTTGTTTTAGCCACTGGATTGCCTTTTCTTGCTTCTGAGAAGGCTACAAAAAGTTGATCCGATTTCCTAGTATCGTTAGTTCTGTCAGGATAAAATCTGAGCTGTCTGTGAACATCAAGTTTGTGCAGCATATATTCTAAGTTGTTAGAGTGGTTGGGGAAGAACACTGGTAGTTCAATGACTTGATTGATGTTTGACTCAGAACAGACTTTAGGTAAAAATGAGGGGTTCATTCTGAGAGATACTCTATCAGCATGGAAGATCATGTAGGGTGGTCTGATGGATAATGCTTGAAGTTCTGACACTCTGCGGGCAGACGTAATGGCCACAAGAAAAATTGTTTTCCACGATAAGAATTTTAAAGCACAAGAAAAAGCTGGTTCAAGGGAAGGAAGAATAAGTTGAGACAGCATAAGGTTTAAATTCCAGGGAGAAAAGGGAATTTTGATCGGAGGTCTCATATGAAGAACGCCTTTAAGGAAGGTTTTGGATAATTTATGGCTCATAATATTTGAGCCATCAAGACCAAGGTGAAAATTTGAGATAGCAGCTAACTGAACTCGAACTGTAGCAGCTGCTGCCCCTTCCTTAAAAATTTTTGTCAAAAATTCCAAGATCGAAGATAGCGGAGCTCGAAAAGGGTCAATGTTCTGCGTGTTGGCCCAAATTGAGAACCTTTTCCATTTGCTGCCATATAATTTCCTGGTAGATGGCTTGTGAGAGGACAAGATAATCTGTCTTGTATCTTCTGAAATTGAATGAAGCCTGGCAATTAGGGGAAGTGGATTAGCCAAGCAGTCAGTTTCAGGGACTGTAGAGAAGGATGAAGGTCCCTTGAAGGGTGCGTCAGAAGGTCCGGAACTGGGTCCAGGATCCATGGATCCTCCAACAGATGATGGTGGAGAAACGGAAACCAAATCTGTCAAGGCCAGTAGGGGGCTATGAGTATAACCTTCCTTCCCAGTGATTTTGCTTTCTGTAGAAATCTGGGTATTAATGGGAAGGGTGGAATTGCATAAAGGAGACTCGGGAGCCAATCGTGTAAAAGTGCATCTCTCGGGGGGTGACCGGGAGGTGGTATCAGGGCAAAGTAGCTTCTGCATTTTGAATTGATGTGGCTGGCAAAAAGGTCGCAACAAGGCTGGCCCCATTTGCGGAAAATCAACTCCGCAACCTGTTGATTGAGAGACCACTCATGAGGGAGTAATATCGCCCTGCTTAGCTTATCTGCTATGACGTTGGATTTCCCCGGGATGTGCATTGCTAACAGAAAACGCTGGGATGACACAGCCCATTGCCAAACCCTGAGGGCTTCTCAACAAACGGGGGTAAGACTTGGTTCCACCCTGCTTGTTCAAGTACCAGACTACTGACATGTTGTCAGTCTGAATTGCAATAGTCCCTAGAGGGAGAGAGTCCTGAAAGTACTGCAACACCAGAAGAGCCACTCTCAGCTCTAGAACATTGATGTGCAGATGTGATTCTTGATCTGTCCATGTGCCTTGGGCAGTCTTTCCCTCAAAATGACCCCCCCACCCTATCAGGGAAGCATCCGTGGTCACAGTGGCTACTGGGGGAGGGAGAACAAAGGGTCTCCCTACCGTAACATGATGAGACGTCAACCACCACCGAAGGTCTCTCCTGTAAGAATCCGTGATAAGAATCATGTGGTGCATTGGTAGTTTCTGGTAAGGCCACTGAGTGAAGAGAAGCCACTGAAGGATTCGCATATGCATCCTTGCGAGTGGTATAGCCAGGATTGCTGCTGCCATCAAACCTAGTACTTTCAATACCTCCGCTGCTGTAACTTTGTTCTTTGACACCAGTGAGCTGATGTTTTGGTGAAAAAGGGAGACTCTTTCAATAGGGAGACGTAGAGTGGTGGTTGAGGTATCTAACTCTGCTCCTATAAAAACGGTATGCTGAGATGGCGATAAGGCAGGCTTTTCAAAGTTGATCGTAATGCCTAATTGATGGCAGAGTGTCAGAGTGTATTGTGTTGCCTGAGTCAATTGATGCCTGGTGGTAGCGGTGAGGAGCCAATCGTCTAAGTATGGAAACACCTGGAATCCTAGACACCTCAGGTGAGCCATGACCACTGCCATGCATTTGGTGAACACTCTGGGGGCTGAAGTGAGACCAAAGGGCAGGGCTCGAAACTGGTAATGATTGGCTCCCAGCCGGAAGCACAGATGATCTCTGGAGCATCTGTCCATCTTTATGTGATAATATGTGTCCTTGAGATTTATGGAGCACATCCAATCACCTTTCCCTAAAAATGGAAGAGTGGACTGAAGCGTGACCATTCGGAACTTCTCTTTCTTTACAAACTTGTTGAGTCTATTGAGGTCCAAGATAGGTCTCCAGTCTCCTGTTTTCTTTGGTACCAAAAAGAATCTTGAGTAAGTTCCGAATCCAACTTGGTCTGCTGGGACTGGTTGGATGACTCTTTTTTTCTAGAAATCTGTGGACCTCTATGATTTCTTGTTCCTTGAGATTGTGTGGAACATCTGAGATTTTTTTGATAGGAATGGGAGGGGTAAAGAACGGTATGAAATATCCTCTGGAAATTATGCTTTGTACCCGAGTATCCGATGTTATGTTTATCCAGGCTTCTGGGTACAAAGACAAGCAACACCCGACTGCCTCCAGAGCCGAACAGTCAGGCCCCCTTTCAGGAGTGCTGGTAGGACTGACCTGAGAACAAACCCCTGTCACCCTGTTGCTGTGGACCCCCTCTGCCACGGGGGTGGTGTCTTCCATTATAACCCCCTCCTCTGCCTCTAGAGGGGGTTTCACCACGTGTGTTGTGAAAGGCTGCTTGAGTTTTTCGGAACCACATCTTTCACCCCCTAGGGCCCTTGGGGTAGGGCCCAGTAGGAGTAGAAAGGTGGACCCCAACAGCAGATAAAGTCTTGCCTTCCTGTTCACACCTGGTTAAAGTTTCCTTTACTTTGGGCCCAAACAGTGATGAGCCATCAAATGGGGTATTAATACAAGAAGACTTGAAGGGGTCTGCAAAGGAACAGAGAGGCATCCAGGCTTGTCTGCGAAGAGCAATGCCCAAACTAGCAGCTCTACTCGAACCATCAGCTGCATAGGATATGAGACGCATGGACGAGTTCACTACTGAGTTAAGGGTAGCGAGCTGGGCTTTGACTTTGTCAGCCACTCCTGCAGCTACTGTACCCTGGAGAGTATCTCCTAGCTCTTTCAGGAGATCTCTCTGTAGTCTGTAAAATGGGTCAAGTAGTTCAGTGATCACAGAGAAAAAGTCACTGAACTAAACATGCGCTTCCCATATCTATCCATGACCCTAGAATCTCTGTTAGGGGAATGGATAGTAGAGGATGTCTCAGATACTTCCTGTTTGGTGGCTGCAGCCACCACCATGGCATCCACAGGCACTCCTTTTGTCAAAAAAGGTTTATCGACTGGGGCAGATATGAATTTATTGGGTCTACATGGAACAGGTTCCATGGCCTCCGGTGACTCCCACGCCTTACGAGAGATCAGATCCATGAGCTCGTCGTAAGGTGGACACACCCAAGAAGTGGAAGGCTGAGACCCAAAAGCCTTCAAGAGCACAGACTCATCCTCAGTAGGGGTCTTGGACTGCCAGTCGCCCCTCTGACTGAGGATCTCTAGTATCTCTGCAAAAGAGATATCCTCAGAGAGGGACCGAGGGGACCCTTCTGACTCATTTAAGTCTGTGTCAGATGTCAAAGACTCCTGTGGGGAGTCTAAGTGCCTCCTCTTGCACAGTCTCTTTCTGGGCACCTCCTCAGTGGGGGGGTCTGGGGAGGTCTCAGAAGAGCAGAGGACACCCTGTGGGGGTACTTGAGGCACAGGGTCTCTACACTTAGGGGGGTCGGTAGATGCAGAAGTAGACACAGGAGCTTGAGGGGAGAGGGAAAGCTGAACCGATGCTGATGTTGTCCTTGGAGACAAAACTCTCCTCACAGCATTGAAGGAACCTTGGCTCCGATGAGGAGGAGTGGACAGACCCGAGAGTACAGTCCAATCCTTCCACACTGAAACCCTGGGCTCTGAGCCTGAGGTAGGAGCCGAGCTCATCCGAGCTGAAGCCCCGAGAGGGAGAGTCGACACCAACAAGTCGGTGCGACTATCCTCCCCAGACCTGACTGGAGAGCGTTGGCTCCTAGAGCCCTCGGTCAGCGCCGAGGACATCCGAGTAGATGGAGCCGATAACCCCGGAGCGGATATCGGCTCCAAGGGTCTGACCACCATCGGTTCGACTTCCCTCGGCTCCGAGAGTCAAGTACAGCTCAGAGGAGAAGTAGACAAGTTTGGTTCCATGGTCTTCGGCATTGACAAGCTGGTCGGGGCCAACAACAATTTGGCAAGTCCTGGTGCCTGTAAAAGCTTCTGCACTAGCTGATCCATGTCCACATCCGAAAGGCTGACTGAAGACTTAGCTGAATGCACCGATGGTGCTGACTGAAGCAGAGGTGAAGAAGGAACTT
This sequence comes from Protopterus annectens, assembly GCF_019279795.1. Classification (NCBI taxonomy): domain Eukaryota; kingdom Metazoa; phylum Chordata; order Ceratodontiformes; family Protopteridae; genus Protopterus; species Protopterus annectens. The sequence goes on along the minus strand of NC_056741.1, from coordinate 243,196,823 downwards.
CGGAGACCAGCTCCAATACTGACAGCTGGCTCCAAATCAAAGGTACACTTGGCTCTGATGACTGTGGAACCGATGACCCTCCTTCTGAAATTTTAGCCTTTTTGGATGCCTTATCTGAAGACTTGGATTTTGAAGATTTGGAAGATGTACTAGCACCTTCATGGTTATTCAAAACCTCTGAAAAAGATTGCTGTAGCAATCCTCTGTCTATAAGTTTCCTCCTTCTCTCCAAGAGGACTCTTGAAGACAAGGAGTGACAAATGCTACAGGTGTCTTGGAGGTGCTTGGCCCCCAAGCAATAGACACATTGAATATGTCCATCAGTGATGGACATTTTTCTGCCCACAATCTGGACATTTTTTAAAACCCAATTTGGGATGGGATTTCTCCCTATCCTCTGACATACTGAGAGAAAAACAGTAAATAGATTCACAAACAACTAAGCCCAACCCGGGCACTATCTACAACAGTAAAATATATATAAATAAAAATATAATACAAATATGGGACTAATAGTCCCACAGAAAAAAAAAACCTAAGGAAAAGGGGCTAAAGGCCCACACAAACTAAAAAGCCAACAAGTCCCTAATTTAAAACAATTTAAACTATCTAAACTGTCTAAACTATCTAAAAATAATGGAACTAACACACACACTACATAAATATAACAAAAAGGAAAACTTTTTAAAAACTTGCTGTTAATTCTGTTTCTAAAATGGTCTGAGCTATCTGGATCACCAAGATCTCTCTTGCCACGGCAAACTAGATCTGAGGTAATTCTAGCAGTGCATGGTGGGATAATGGGCTGGTCTTGAGCTACTGGCAAACCTTGAGCTTGCTATCGGTCGTGTCGGAACCGAGGATCGGCTCCAACCCATCAGTGAGAATAATCGGCGAGATTAACAACTTCACATTTACTATTTTGAAAACGTGAGAGTGTTCAACTGTGTTATGAATTCCACTTCTACACATACATATGAAATATGTGTATTTTTACTTGCTGTTAGCCAGGGAACCAAATGCAGCTGACAAAGAGAGATGTTATCTGAGCTAATCCAGCAGTAATGATGACTATTAACTCAAGACATGTTCCAAAGAAAGACCTTTGCAGTTCGTATGTGTCTTTGTATCTGACAACATCCATCCATCTGCATTTTCCTTGCCAATAGTAAGGAAATAGAAAAAAGTGATTTAGTGTACATATATAGGAATATAGTAAAGATCACTTTGAATGGTTTCTGTATTTATTTGAGACTGTCATGCAATGTTGTCTAAAATATTTTCTGTGATTCTGAACTCTGTAGTTACTTTATTGATTGGGTATTGTCTTGCTCCTTTATTAGTTATTATTAAATATATAATTAAACTTTGAAATTGTGGCTGGTCTGTTTACAAATAAGTAAGCTGTTAGAGTACTTGCATATCTGTTTGGTGACACTGTATAGCCCACTGCAACAGCCTTTCTCTTCATCACACTAACCATTTGGATAATAGACACATCAAACAGTAGGATTTGTCACTCTTTGGTAAGGGCCTTACAGGAGCTGATAAAGAGCTGGATTGTGGCAATCATAGCTACCTTTTAGTCTGGGAAGAAGGGGCCATAACAAGTAAACATGTGCCAGCCTTTCCCAGGAGTGTGTGTGCATGACTTATAAATCAAATCCAAAGTGTGTGTGTCAGCTACTTGAGCAGGGACACAAAACCCTGGTCAGACAAAGAGGATGATGGAGGTTTTGGCTTGGCCACTCTGTTGAGATGTCAACCGTATAGCTGTGCCAGTGGGGAGTCTTATTGGGGATCTGGAGAGATAGGGAGAAACCAGGCCCAGACTGACTGTGATCTCTGTGTGCTCTGAAGGGTAAATGTATCTTACTGTGTGTCTACTTGTCATTGTCAAATTGTATATGTCCCTCACTGGTGCTAGTGGTGAGGATTGAGGCCCCTTGATTACTGGGCCAGTGCAGGGGCATCACACTGACAGTACATACTGGTGGATACAGCTGGCAAATCATATCATGTACTGTCATTCAGCCCCTCCCAGTCTGCCAGTGTTATACAGGATTATTTCACAGATTGTCCAGGTCTCCCTGACCATTCCTGACATACTCTGGCTAGGTCACTGTGTACTCCACACCTGTATCTAATTGCCTGACACCTATTGCTAGCATACTTAGTGGACCCCTGCAGCAGGACAGCAGGTTATAGGTAGTAGTAGTGGGAGGATGCTGGCTCTGGCTCAGCAGCAGTGCATACATACTGACATCTATAACTATGTCAAGAATCTAAATGGCAATGCTCAGATCTGCTCTAAGCTACAACAGAATGGCATTAAATATACTGATTCCAAGGATATTGCCAATATTGATTCAGTGCCAACTTCACCCCCTAAATGGCCCATCTCAATACTGAAAAAGTGCCAAATTCTGGTAATAATGGCCACACAGGTAAAAAATGCACTATCCAAAGCTAAGAATACAGCATCCATGTGACCAGATGACATCCCGGGCTGTGTACTACATGAACTACAAAATTAACTGGCACCTCACCTAAGTGTCATGATTAATCATACCCTCACCTCAGGCTTTGTGCCCACAGAGTGGCGCACAGCTACAGTTATCCCATTCCACAAGCGGGGGATCCAACTTGGATCCCAGGAACTACCGCTCCATCAGTCTGATGAGCCTGATCTGCAAGGCCATGGAACGTATTATCATGGAACTTATAAACAAAAATATTGGCAACCTTCAAACACTGGACCCCACCCAGTTTGGGTTTGTGAAGGGTCGATCTTGTCTCCTGAACCTGACTGACTTCTTTGAATCAATCTCCAGAGCCATGGATAAAGGTAAGGCAGTCTACACAGCCTATCTGGACCTCGCCAAGGCCTTTGACATGATCCCCCACTCTGGAATCATAGATAAACTTACTAAGCTGGGCATTAATCCTTACATCACTCGATGGGTTGCCAACTGGCTTACTGACAGAATCCACACTGAAAAAGTAGCTGATTCCAAATCCAGCTCCAGATAAGTGACAAGTGGAGTACCTCAGGGTTCAGTCCTGGGACCGCTCTTGTTTGGCATCTACTTCTCTGAAGTACAGGCCAACACTGAGGGACTCTGGCTAACAAAGTTCGCAGATGACTGCAAACTAGGAGCCATTATTGAATCCCAAGATGATGTGGATACTCTAAAAAGGGCCTTACAGAAACAGATGCTTGGTGCCAGAGCCATGGGCTCAAGCTCAATGCCAATAAATGTATAGTTATCCCCTTTGGGAAAAAACATGTACTCGTGAATTACCACATAGGTGGCAGTACACTAAACACCAAAAGTGTGATAAGAGACTTAGGGACACAGGTGGACAGTGGTCTCACCTTCAATAACAACATTGCCACAACAGTCAGGAAATCCTTCTATGTGGCACACCTCATCACTAAGGGCTTTTCATCCAGAAAATATGAGGTCATTGTCCCACTGTACTCATCCCTCATTAGACCCATTATAGAATATAATGCCCCATTTGGTATGTACCTCTGAAGGCATCTGCAACAACTGGAAATCCGCAGAAATACCTCACTAAAAGAATCACAAGCCTAAAGCAGATGCCCCATGCTGACCGCCTTAAAAAACTCCAGCTGTACTCTGTCACATATCGTCTGCTTAGGGGCGATCTCTGCTTAACATACAAGGCCATGTCAAATCCAGAGCTGTTGGACATGCTACACTTAATAAAATTCCAATCCCTCAGAGCCACATGCTCCAGGGATCTAAACCTTGTCATCACAATAAACAAAACATGCTAGAGGGATAGGTTCCTGACCCAGAGAATCCCCAGACTCTGGAATAGACTGCCCATACATGTCAGGCAGAGCACCTCTTTGGCCCTCTTTAAAAGGAACCTTGACGATTAGATGGGAGAAAGGAAATTCACCCCAGGGATCATGTCAGTTGCCCTGCTAGACAGGGGTCCAGGGAAGTAAATAGTGTGGGAAGAAATAGCCAGGGAATTGTTATGGCTAGGCTTGTATAGGGCCTAGGGCCAATAGCCTAGTACCAACCTATGAACCTATGAGCATACAATGTAAGGGAATGGATACACTAACATATATCCATGTACCATTAGTGTGTCCCCAGGGGACTGGCATGTCACAGACACATTCCCCAAACTCTGTGGACAACCATCATGTATTGTCCAACTGGTGTGTGGAAATACACATTTGTCTGGCAGGGGGTCTACATCTATCAAGCACATGTACCCATTCTGCAAACATCTGGGTACTGCAGATGTCAGACACCTATGAGGAGGTCACCCTACACCACATATGCACTGCTCTTTCTTACTGTGTACCTCAGATGTTCCTGGAATGTCCGCATGCATCTGTAGTAGCACTCACCTATTTGTCGGATGTAGGCTGAATTACATGGTACTGTAGCGTTGTCCATAGGTGACACCCAACAGTCAATTGCAGTGATATGTGTGGACACTTAACAACACAGTCTGTCACAGCAATCAGGCCATTTCTGGTAGTTTTGGTACCAGCTAAGGTTACTAGGCTTTGGGCCTTGAGCAGATATATGCCTAGATCACATGTTAGCCCATGCGTATGCAAGGCAGCAGCTGATGTCCCCGTCCAACAAGGACACAGGTGGTATCCTAAGGGTGTATGTATTGTTAACCATCCAGTTGACCAGGTTACACCTGCAAAGGTTTAGGTAGCTACCCTGCCTGATGTGGACAGGGTGCCCATTCTACCACAGGGTGCTTGTGTGCGACACACATGTTAGCTGTCTACGAGGCCAGTCCTTGTCACTCACCAGGTTGTGTGTGTGTGTGTGTGTGTGTGTTACCATGGTGGAGCATGGTTTGCACTCATGCAGCAGTGCCAGCAATGTGGATTCTGTGATTGCCTTACATGCCACAGTGACATCACTCCTAAGGAGAATGTATGGCACTGGGTAGAGGGTTAGCCTTATAGCTTATGGGTGTACAGTATATGTTTGATGGCCTGGTATTCCATGGTAGGGAAACTCTATGATGTCCCTAGCTGCTGCATGTGCTGTCTGATGTGAATGATGAATGGAGGATTATGCACATTAATGGTCCTCATTGGGGGGAACATGAAACATCAGGATCAGGAGGGCAACGCATGCTGTAATGCCAGTATGTTGACAATACCCTACCCATACACTTGCTGTGCTGATAGATGGCAGGGGTATGATGTGGGTGTTAGTGGTGAATAGTGCTAGCAAAAGTGGATGTGCAAGGTCTGTACATAATGGTGACCAATGTATGCGGTCCTGTGATGTGTTCCCCTGCTCATGTCTTTCAGGTGGGCTGTACCACAGATGGCAACCAGCCTTCTCAGAAGCCGAGACTGCAGCAATCATTGATGCTGTCAGACTCCGTCACCGGATACTGTTGGGAAGGAGCTGGCAAAACCTGCAGAAATGCACTGCCCTGTGGGCGGATCTGGTAATGACTGTCAACAATGTAGGCCACCATGACAGGACCTATGAATAGGTTTGACACCATGCCACAAACCTCATCCACAATGCACAGAAAAGGGCCACAGCTATTGCCAGGGACCATGCTGGCACAGGTGTAGGGCCTGCTACACAAGCACCACTCACAGCCATGGAGGAGTTCCTTGCAAACCTTGTTGCAGCCACTACATCTCAGGAAACAATCACAACATATGTCATGGAGGTGGGTAGCACAGAGTCAACAGCCGAGGAGTGCCCAGGTAAGGCCTCAGTGGACATCAATTCAATATTGTAGCATTCATAGAGGCAACCTTTGCATACCTGGATGCATATGTCAGGTCAAACTGCATTTGTGGGTGGGGTTTTGTAGTGCACACAAGTGCACACCTATTGTGAATATCAGCAAACTGGGTAGTATCACACCTTGTAGTGTACATGTTCAGAAATGCACATATTATTCTGTACCAATGCCACATGTGTGTCTGCTGACAATGCCTCTCCCCCACAACAACATAGGTCCCGCTGGTGTGGCTGGGGAACAGCTATCTGAAGCCGGTGAGCATGGAACTGTCTTGTTGTGGCTCACCAGTACCCTAGACATGTTAAGGTCAGCCAGTTTTCCATGCACACATCTGTTACGCTTCCCATATTGCAATATGTGCATGTTCACTTGTGGTGGGGGTAACTGTGGTGCATCACATTGGTCATCACAGGAGCTTATTTTCAGGTGCTGTAACATATTGGCATGTACATTTATATAGGTGCAGCCACTGTGATATAGAGAGGTACATTAGTATCATGTACACGGGTGCACTGTGTTAGGTGAAGGTGCATCACATACTCCTACTCCTCACGTATCTCACAGGTGTATAGTAGTAGCAACATTAACTGGACATAGCTGCACTGCATGTCATTGAGGGCCTGTGCACAGTGTGTGTCTGTTGTGGTCTGATTGTGTGTCATGCGTGTCATCCTTCAGAAAGTGTGGTCTGTATAATGCCTTTGTGCCGCCTGAACTGTATATATGTGTGTGCTCCCATGCGCGAGTGTGTGTGTGTGTGTGTGTGTGTGTGTGTGTGTGTGTGTGTACATTTGTGTGTGTTTGTGTGGATCAGCAAACATTATAGTGCAGGTAGTAATTTACATTTGTTGCCTTCCCCTCACAGGTGAACATGGGGGTTGGGGTTTGTCCCCATCCTAACCTGATGTCAGTGTCTCATTGGACTCTGATGATGATGGTGGTCATAGTGAGGTACAGGTGGGGTTGTTGGGGGCTGAACCTGTACCATTGGTTGACATCCTACTTCCAGCCACTATGTCCCTGCACACAGTCAGTATGCCCACACATACCCAGTCCCCACCAGCCACAGATATTGGACAGTTGGAGGGTGGTAGCATTGAACAGGCTAGTGTGGTGACTATGGCATCTGTAACTATCGACAGTAGCCATAGCCAGAGAGCTGGTGATGTCCCAACCTGGCAGATTGACAGGGGTGCTCAAAGGAGGACTGCTGTCCATCCAGCCCCTGTCAGAGGTGTCACAGCAGGTGTCGCCTGATGCATATTTTGGTCTGTCATGGAGGCACAGGCATGTTGTGAATGGTACACCAGATGGATGCTCAAGGTAATGGACGCAACACTTCCTGCCATGCGTGATGACCTCTGAGGCATTGCTGAAGCTGTACATCATTTTGCTGATGTTGTGGATAGACGGTGGGGTGAGACATTGTCAGTGCTCAACCATGCAATGTCTGTGCTTCAGCAAGTGGTGGGAGTAGGGCATCGGACATGTGGATGTAGGTCAGCAACAACATCAGCTGAGAGACTGGCCATGCTGCTTATGTATTGTTGTACTGACTGAGGACTATTCAGAGGTAATGTCCACCTTTTGTCTGGATGTAGTCCCTTTACCTATGTGGTGAACCACTTACAATCAGTTCCAGACCACTGCCATTACTTGTTGCCTGAATGCAACATTGTTGCCATCCTGAGTACCCAGGTCTGTCATCATAGTCTGTGTGTTTATGGGGTTGGTGCTGATGTGGGAAATAATGGTAACATGTCCTTGCCATATGGCATGTTGACACCGCTGTCTGCATTCAGCTTAAGGCCAGGACCTTGGCACCATTCCACTGCATGTCCCATTGCAGTGTGTTGACAGCAGTTTGTGGCTCAATGACAGACTGCAAAATACTTATAGTTGGCACAGCCTTAGGCTGTACCTATGTATGTGGGTGGTAGCAGTTAGCATTCATGCCTATATAAATGTGGGTTATTGGGGGCAGCAGGTAGTCACAGGGCCTTCACACGTCTACATATTGCACACACACACACACACATAGGTGACACATATTGTGGTTGCCGCCTTATCAAATGTGGACTGTGGGACACGACTTGTAGTAACATGGCAGTTGGCAGGACATAGTATACCCACAGCAAGTGCAACACACAGTACTTCCTTTGGTTTGCTACTATGACACCTTCTTTGTGTGACATTAACTTAGCTTATGCTATTTGTCATAGCATTAAGGTGCTTCTGATGTGCAATAAGGGTTTATATTACGCTGTCAAAAACTCAAACTTTCGACAGCGTAATAATCAACATGAAAATGTCGAAACCCCCGAACATCGAACACACAAAAAAAAAAAACTCAAACACAACACAAATTGCTCTGTGCAGGGGAGCAAGCCCCCCTGCACCCCCCACACCCCCACTACTTAAATATACCAACTACAAGATCACACTACATTGCAGTAAACAGAAATCTCCCCTTATGAAGATTTCCATTTACACGTGCAATGACTTTCACTTTTGACATTTTGGTGCCGACAATATCAGCTTTGATATTGTTGGCCTTTGACAGGGTGAAGTAGACCCTGCAACAACTGCTCTATGCAATCAGTAGACAACTGTATGAAATGTTTGTTGTCCTACACTCTCAGGATTTCTTTATTGTTTCAGTTGTTGTCACAGGTCATACCTTACCAAACATAGACTGCAACCTGCAGAGTGGTACGGATGGTGGCCATACTTGTGACTTCTGCATATGTCTGCAGATTGTCCTGATATTTGACACATATTTTCTTTCTGTCTGTCATAACATTGTGGTTTTCTGACAAATTGTTGTAAAATCATGACAGACTAACATTGCAGATCAATGATTGATATGTCATGTAAAAACAAATACCCTTTGGAAAGTGCATTCAAATGCATGCCCTCTTCCAGTGTCTACTCTCTATGCATGTCACAGAAATATGTGAAGGTTGTGCTCAATGTTTGGTCTTTGCCCCAGTTTCCATATGGCTTTAACCAGATGTCTTTCTGTGAGGGGTTGAGAGGTATGCTGGTGGCCGTAACACAGTTAGACTGCTGCAAGGGGATATGCACACACACACACACACACACACACACACACACACACACACACACACACACACACACACACACACACACACACACACACACACACACACACACACTCATGACCTGCCCTTGCTGATAGCAGAATGGGTCTATATTATATTCTTGAAGACTATTTTCTTCAAACACTAAAATGCCGACAAGTAAACAACAAAAGCTGTAAACCGCGAACAGCCACTTCCGCAAATCTTTTCCTATGGGGAAAAATTTGCTTGGCCATTATTAGGAATTGCTCTTTTCTCCAATGTAGAGCAATCTCAGATTTGGAATATTTAGTTGGGGGGGTGTGTGTGAGGGGTGAAGTTCCCAACTTGATTAGTGTTTTAAAGTTTGTTGTGATGTTTTATGGCCTAGCAATTTTTTTCCCTAGGAAAAAATTCGCAGACGTGGCCGTTCATGGTTTACAGCTTTTGCTGTTACCTTGTCTACCTTTCTGTGTTTGAAGAAAACAGTCTTTGAGCATATAACATAGACCCAGCAGAACCTCTACCTGCCTAGTTTTAGAAACAATTCTGCTATATACATAACACAAGCACCACAGAGCTGCTATAGTGTTGCAGTGTCTGCCACTACTATTCAAGTGGGGACAATTGCGAGGGCTGTTAGGATTGCTAATGGTGGGTTCACAGGCCCTTAACATGGTGGAGCCATCTAAAACACACACACACACACACACACACACACACACACACACACACACACACACACACACACACACACACTGCTGCACTGGGACATGCATTGAAACACATGCACACAGAGGTGACACTTTTCCTATTAGATGACCTACCTATCTAGTTATGTACAGTACAGACTAACATGACTATTGCATGTGCCACAGTGCCTTTGTGTTAGAAAATGTTTAACTGTGTTTGTAAGGTGGATGACATCTGTAGGGGCTATGACTAGGTTGGCAATGTGGGAGTTAACAGGGTGGTACAGACACACAAAATGGTATGGCCATCACATATACGTAGGGAAGACAGCCACAGGGGATATGTATACAGAAACACATACACTCACACAGTTGGCAATAGTCAGATTAGAACCTTTACCTAAATGCTTGTATGTACTATAGTGCTATGTACACATTGCATGCACCATGAAGATTATATGCCAATGACATAACTCACAACCTCTTACACCAATTAATCTTGGGAATGCTTTCATGGATGGTGGGATAAACCACCTAAAATAGTGACTGTTCTCACATATTGCTCTTACAAACCTGGATAACTGATAGGTTAACAGACTTTGCATCAGCATGATGTTTCAGACGTGTATGCTGTCTGAAGCTGACATGTCTGTAACTACGGCAACTGTCACGTATTTGCCAATGATTTCTCATAAAGCCCTATTGTTAGGGGACACCGGCCACATATATGTTGCAAACATCTGGATATGCTGCATACATCTGTACAGATGACTAGTATGGCCTGTAGAGTTTAACATGGTGCATGTAAGGTGGATGGCGTCAACAGGCTCTTTAAAGTAATACCATGGGGAGGGGATCAACACACTTTAAAATGGTATAACCAACACACACACCAGCCACAGGAGATATGCTTCACACACCAACACACACAGTAGTATAGTTGGCTATATTAAGGTTCAAACACCTACCTCTCTCCTTGTATGTACTATAGTGCTTCCCACTTATCGCATGACCTGCAGAGCTTATATGCCTAGAAAGTGCCCAACAGTGGATCTAAGGTTGATGACAAGAACAAGGCCTGTAAAGTAATGCAATGGGGTGGCACGGGCCTCAGAATGGTGTAACCAACATACACATACACAGGGGACATGGTTCTCACCCACACACACAGTATCACAGTTGTCAATATTGAAATGAGAACCCCTAACTATCTAGTTATTTGTACTATAATAGTATGCAGTTATTGCATGAACCACAGAGTTTACAGGACTGATAGCCATCCAAAAGTACTTCTAAGGTGAATGACATCAGCAGGTCTTGTAAAGTAGGGCAATGGAAGTGTACTGAGTGGAATAGGTCTCAAAATGTTATAACCAACAGAGAATCACAGTTGCCAGTACTGAGATTACAACCTCTACCTATCTAGTTATTTGTACTATAGTGCTACGAAATGATCGCACGTGCCACAGAGCTTATAGGGCTAGACACTGTCCAAAGGTACTTCTAAGGTGAATGACATCAACCGCCTTGTAAATTAGGGCAATGGGAAGTGTGCTGGGTGGGAAAGGCCTCAAAATACTTTGACCTACAAATACACACACATACAAACACAGCTACCAGTACTGAGATTAGAACCCCTGCCTATCTACTTATTTGCACTATAGTATTATGAAGTTATCGCACACATCACATAGCTTATACAGTTGAAGACTGTTCAAAGGTACTTCTAAGGTGAATGACAACAACAGGCCTTGTAAAGTAGGGCAATGGGAAGTGTAGTGGGTGGAACAGGCCTCAAAATGGCATAACCAACACACACACACACACACACACACACACACACACACACACACACACACACACACACACACACACACACACACACACACACACACACACACACACACACACACACACACACACACACACACACACACACACACACACACACACACAGGGGATATGGTTCTTATACACAGTTGCCAGTATGGAGATTAGAACCCCTACCTGTATAGTTATTTGTACTATAATGCTATCTAGTTATTGCATGTGCCACCAGGCTTATAAAGCTGACAAGCTTCCAAAGGTACTTCTAAGGTGAATGACATCAACAGACCTTGTAAATTAGGACAATGGGAATTGTACTGGGTGGGAAAGGCCTCAACATACTTTAACCTATAAATACACACAGTTACTAGTACTGAGATTAGAACCACTACCTATCAAGTTATTTATACTATACTGCTATGAAGTTATCACATGTGCCACAGAGTTTTTAAGGTTGAAGACTGTCCAAAGGTACTTCTAAGGTGAATGACATCAGCAGACCTTGTAAATTAGAGAAATGGGAAGTGTACTAAGTGGGAAAGGCCTCAAAATACTTTAACCTACAAACACACACACGCACACACGCACACACACACACACACACACACACACATACACATACACATACACACAAAATGGCGAGTGATGTGAGATTACAACCCCTACTTCACTACTATTACACAATGGAGCTCACCTTCATGCTGGCACATGCCACTGGTTACAACTGGTCTGCAATTGTCTGCAGCAGGACATCACTCCATGCCTTTCAGGGTATATCTCTCTCTATGACTCTCTTTCTGTCTGTGTTTCCTTCTTTCTCTTTCTGTCACTGTCTGTCTCTCTCTGCCCCGTGTCTGTGCCTATGTATGACTGAAATATTTTTATGTTGCCCATATATATGTATGTGTATCACACTAAACAGATGCAGATATATCACATATGGGTCACCTACAGATAGCTGAGGGTAATCCTGTGCAATGGGGGTGGGGAGAAAGAGTTAAGTTGTACATAGCTGTCTGTATGCAAAGACATATATGCACAATACAGTTGTATAGTCTGATGTGGGTTTAGACATGGGCTGCAATTCTCTAAGTGTAGGAGCATGCCCAGTATGACCTTCTATAGTAAAAGTTGGAGTCCATTCCAAAGATAGTTGTACTCCACTCCAGGGCTTTGTGTGCTACAACCATACCTCTCAACCTCTTAGTCCAAGACATCTGGAGAAAGACTGCCAAAATGGGAGGACAATGGCCCAAAAATAGGGACATATTTTACATATTGCTCTTATAAACCTAGAAAGCTGCTAGAGTAACAGGGTTTGTTTTAGCATATATTTTCTAAAGGATATGAAGTCTGAAACTGAAATGTATGTAATTACTTACTGACATAAATCCTCAGATCATCCCAGTGATTTACCAGAAAAATACAAATTCTATGAGGAACAGTCTAAAATATGAGCCAAAAATATAGACATTCTGCGAAAATCTGGCCAATTGAGAGGTGTGGCTAGAGCCAATTGTCTGATGAAGCTGTGTAAATAATCCAGCACCTGAGTGATATATTGGCTGGAGATCTATTGGTTGTGTTGTATCCTTATTAACTGAAATGTCATATCCTGGTGTGGGTACAGAGTGCATTGGACTGAGCAGAGTTTTCCATAATATGTCTGGTATATTCTACCTCGCACTGTGATTTCCTGGTATGTCAGTTGCAGAGCAGTATAGAGCAATGCAGTGAACCACTGACAGACATTTGTTTATAGGTTCATAGGAGGTTGCAAGGCTATTGGCCCTCACGCCCTCAGAACTTTAGCAGACAAGAGTGTACCCCATGTTAAGAAATGTGAGCACCCAGAGCCTCTGTCCTGCAGGGACACAGGTGCAATCACAGGAGTGTACTTTCTGTTTCCCATGCAGTTACCCATGGTGCTTTTCAAAAGGGCTATTGAGGTACTCTGCTTGACGTGGACAGGGAGTGTATTCCACAGATGAGGGAGTCTGCGGGACACATATCTGTTGCACCAAGTCCTATTGATATGACAGACCAGGTTGATGCTGTGCCTACAGGTTGCTCAAGTGAAGCTTGACTTCCAGATATGCAGCTGTACCATCATGGCAGGGTCTGGATTGCTTTGTATGCCAGATAGAGATCACCTCTGAGGAGTCTGTATGGAACTGCAGTGCTTTTAGCCTATCTGTGTAGGGTAGGTGTTTGGGGGCCTGGATTCTCCTGGTGAGTAACCTCTGTAGTCTCTCCAACTGTTGCATGTGCTTTGTGAGATACATGCCGAAGGGGGCGTTGTACACAATTGGCCTTATAAGGGTAGAATACATGGATCTTGCAACCTCTTTTTCCCTGGATGACATGCTCATACTTATGAGGTTGGCCATGTAGAAAGCTTTCCGTACAACAGAAACAACATGGTGGTCAGAGCTCAGGTTGCTATCAACCTGGATGGCCAAATCCTTACTACTGATTGTGTACATAGGATGTTGCTGTTAATGTGATACTATATGGGAACATCACTCTCCACAAAGGGGATGATGATGCATTTTTCTGGCATTCAGCTTGAGGCCATATTTCTGGCACCAGTCATTTGTTTGGGTGAGATCCTCCTGGAGGACGTCCATATCACTTTGGGAATTGATGACTGTTCCCAGCTTGCAGTCATCTGCAAACTTGGTCAGCCATAGGCCAGTGGTTTTGGCCTGCACCTAGAGAAGTATATCCTGTATAACAAAGGCCCCAAGACCAATCCCTGGGGTATGCCACTCATTAGGTGTCTATGCCGCTCATTATGTCTCTGCTGCTTTAGTTGGCTACCCCTATTATGATTAGGTGGGTTCTATCAATGAGCCACTTTGCTAACCATCTGGTAACATATGGATTGATGCCTAGTTGACAGAATTTATCTACTATGGCTAAGTGGGGAATAGTGTCAAAGACTTTGGCCAAGACAAGGTGGGTAGTGAGCACCATCTTTCCCTCGTCCATTGTTTTGGTGGCTGTCTCAAAGAAGTCGACCAGACTTATCAGACATACCTTCCCTTGACAAAGCCAAACTGTGTGGGGTTGAGTATTTGGAGTTTGCCAATGTCCCTGTTAATGAGGTCTATGATAATCCATTGCATGGCCTTGCAGATCAGGCTAGTTAGGCTGACAAGTCTTTAATTTACTGGATTGGTGCACGGTCCACCTTTGTATAAAGGGATGACAGTGGCTGTCCTCCACTCAGCTGGGACAAAGCTGGTACTCAGACTTTGGTTGACTAGGGTGCCTAATGGTGCTGAAAGTTCATGCCTGAGTTCATGTAGGATGCAGCCTGGGATGTTGTTGAGTCCCATGGAGGCTGTCTTTTTTGCATTTGAGAGGGCAGTGATGACCTGTTCCCTAGAGATAAAGGGTGGGGGCAGATAATGGAGATGTCCTGCTTTACTGGTGGGGGAGAGAGAGGGGAGAAGTTTCCACTGAATCTGTCAACCAGTAGATTGGCTATATCTACAGCATTTGTGTATGTGGTGTCCTTGACCACCAGTTCTCAATAGATCTGGGAGCTTCCTTTGAGACTGCAGACATATGTGAAGAAGACCTTATGATTGTCTCTATTAGATGTAGGCAATTTGGACTCAAAGTTGCCTTTGAAGGGTTTCACTGGGGCTCTTATTTGCTTGTTCAGGCTAAGGAGAGATTGCTTCCAATTGTGCACCTGCTCTTTGTTGGTCCTGGACAGTGATTTTTTTTCCTTTTGTTATATAGTTTCTTTATTGCAGATGTCCACCAGACAGGTTTACTCTTCCTTTCAGAGGATGATGCTGTCCTGTCAGGTATTCCTGATTCCATGCATCTATATATATGCTCGTATGGTACTTCGGTGTACATTTGGATGTTGGTGCCTGTTCCTACAGTGGGGGAGGGGGTTGTACAGCTGTTTATACCATCCCTCAGGTGGTTGTAATCAGCTTTGGAGAAGTTTTCTTTTTACCATAGCTAGAGGGGGTCAGGGGAGATAGTGATATCAGACATGACCGCTTTTTTGTCAGATCTTGCTAGGGAGGATGATACTGTAGGGTTGCTGCAGTGGTTAATCATGTTGGTTACTACTAAGCCCAACATATGTATCACATCTTATAGGGGTATCAAGTAGCTGTCCTAAAGACTTAGCATTGATAAGTTGGGGGAATTTCTGTGCATTTCTGCCATGGCATGAGTATGGGTAATTAAAGTCAGCCATGATCAGGGTAAAGGGTTGAATCTTGATAGATTTGTAGAGGGCCAGATAGGTGTAGTGGGCATCCTGAGTCAAATATGTAGGCCTGTAGCTACATATAATTTGATTAGGGGTCTTGTCAATGGTTAACTGCACCTGGAGTGTCTTGTGTGTGTCAGACTGTTTGACCAGTCTGGATGTGTGTGTCTGTTTAATATATATTTATACTCCACCTCCTTTGGCTTTGCTGCCCACATTTTGTGGTCTGGCTGTGTGATAGGATTAGTGACCAGGTAAGGATGGGTTGTTCTCCTCAGCTATGGCCCAGGTTTCTGTGACTGCACAAATGTCAGCATCTTCCAGAGTTAAAAATGCTTGCAATGAGTGCAGTTTCATGTTTAGACTCCTAACGTTTAGCAGCATGACCTTTAATTTGTGTTTTGTTGAGAGTGTCATGTTGGTAGTATCAACCTCATGACCTTTCCTAAAAAAAGGCACTATAGGGGAGGCAAGGGCCTTTGCCAGTAGCGTGAAGCCCAAGTAAACAGATGTAGGCCATCTCTAGCAAACCACCATGGTCTGTCGATCATACGTTCCCAGGCTGTCAGGCACTGGATCCCCCTGGCATGACACCAGAAAGTCAGCCAATTGTTAATGTCAATCATTTTCTGTTTGTTTTGAAGCATCATTTTAGGTGATGGTAGAATGCTGCTTAAGCCTAGGGACATACCTGCATGAAACACATATTCAGCAAGCTCAATCATGTCTGTCTTTCTATAGTCCAGGGAGGTACATCTGAAGTCGTTCACACCAACATGGACTAGGATGGAGTCATAACAGTACCTGTTGTAGAGAGACTTGCGTGCATGTGTGATATGGCAAATTATGGCACCTGACAAACAAGTAAGCATGACTTTCTCCTTATCCAGCCTGGTGAGAGGCACATCTGTGTATCTCACAATGGAGTCTCCTATGAGTAATATGTTGGGTTTATGGGTAGGCCTTAGTGGTTGCGAGACACTGGTGTGTGGACTATGCATGGAATGTGGTGTGGAGGTTTGTGGAGTTCTCATGTGTTTTTGGCTCTGAGGTGTCCTTTGTTTGAGTTTGTTTTTGTTGAGGACCTCCACATATGTGGGTGTGTGTTGTGTAGTTGTGGGTGATATTTACTGACTCCATACACTGCAGGGAACCTATGTTACTGCAGAATTTGTTCTCGTGTGCACATTCTCTATTTGTCTGGCCAGTGGTTCCCCTTCCCCTTATATGTGTCTTTGTCCTTCTGCAGTGCAGTCACAGGCTTTGTCCAAAGTTGCTGCTGTTATGTATTTGTATTTCTGGTGTGAGTAGGGTAGAAGTCATACGGGTTATGGATTTCACACCTCTGAGTGTACCTGTTCATAGGATCATAGGATCATAGGATCATAGGAGATTACTGGGCTAATGGCTCTGGGGCACTTACAAGCCTAGCCAAGAGTTTATCCCCAGAAAATAAACCACAATCAGCACATGTCCCCCTGTGAATGAGGGACACAGGTGGAACCCTTGGGACAAATATTTGATTGCCCATCCACTCATCAAGGTTGCGCTTGAAGAGTGTCAGTGACGTACTTTGTTTGATGTGTATGGGGAGTCTATTCCAAAGATGGGGCAGCCTCTGGGAGACAAACCTGTCCCTCCAGCAGGGTTTGTTAATGTCACATATTAGATTTAAGCCTTTCAATTGGGTACTACGCGAGGAGTTAGACTTACAGTTATGGAGCATCCCTAACAGAACTGGGTCTGAGATTGCCTTGAAGGCAAGACACGGGTCACCTCTGAGCAATCTGTACAATACAGAGTAGAGTGATAGTGATTTGAGCCTGTCCATATAGGACAGGTGTTGGAGGCCATGGATTCTCTTTGTGAGGTATTTCTATGGCCTTTCCAGTTGATGCAGGTGTTTGGAAAGGTACATACCAAACGAGGTGTTGTACTCAGTTATTGGCCTAATGAGGGAGGGGTACAGAGAGGTAATAACCTGCTTTTTTTCTGGATGCAATCACTTTACTTGTGAGATGAACCAGGTAAAAGACTTTTCTGACCACTGCTGCTACATGATGGTCAAATGTGAGATTGTTAAAACTCCACAGGAATACAAGGCAATTCGGGCTAATGGATGAAGACCATAAAGACTCCCAGTATTAATTTAAAAACTCTTCTTTATTCAACATAAACAAAAGGAATGAGCAATTTCATCCAGATTAACTGGACTTCATCAGATTCATTGAATACAATAATACAATGCCATTTATAGCCACAGGAACAAATGCATTAACCAGGAAATGATGCAACAATAGTTAGAAATACTTAATCAGGATAACTAAAAGGCTTATTTTTAAAAAGAAGGATGTATGACCAAGAAATTACACAATAATGAGATAAAATCTGTTAAAAATATGAATATCAATATATAAATATATATAAATAGTCCTTTATTTTAAAATATATATGACTAAAACTTTTTTTGATTATATGAAACATACATATGTGATTTTATGCCTCAATTAACTACAAAATGTACATATACATAAAAATATATATTAAAATATGTACATTAATATTTATGTATGTATTTATGCATCAGTTTTTAGGGTGAACCTTTTCAAGCCCTAGACTTTAAAATGGTTTCAGAGATACATGATCATTAATACCCTGAGGGGTTGCTCGCATTTAGCTTTAATTGCCAGACTAATTCTGTTTCTTCAAGTAGAAGCTTGACATTACCACCCCTAGGGTTAATGTGCACCTTGTCAATAACAGTAAATATAAAAGTATGACAAGGATTGTTCTGTTCAATGTGCCTGTATAAAGCATTATTTGCATTCTCTTTTTTGATGTTGTGTCTTCATATATTCTGTTCTTCAAAGATCTGTCTGTTTTCCTGACATAATATGCCAGGCAGATGGAACACAAAGACAAATACACTACACTCTTAGTATTGCAATTCCCTGTCTGGAAAATCACCTTGCTTCTACTAGTGTTTTTTAAATATAAAAAATGGTGCTATAAGTGCTCTCTAGTGTTTTTTAAATACTTCTCCTTTAAAGACCTTGGTTTTCGTATCAGAGATATGATTCTCTAACTGGGCTTTGATATTATCATCTGTCTTATAGACAAAAGTGGGATTGTGTCCTAAATAGTTATATATGTCCACATCACCCCTTAAGATATTCCAATTCTTGAATATCACTTCCTTAATAATAGGGGAACAAGGGCTATATTTTAAAACCATAGCTCTAGTAAAATTATCCCTGTTTGTATTCTTCACTTTCGGGATACGCTCTTTTCAAAATAGTGGCTTATACAATAGCCCCCATTGCTACAATATATACTCAATAGTTTCAGTAACTAATTTGTGAGGATAACCTCTTTCCAGAAACATATTGCCTACCAATCCAAGTTCCTTCACTACGTCAGCGTAGTTTGAAGTCATCCTGGCTGCCCTTTTAAAATGTTTTATTTTTCTTGCGAAAAAGGATGGCAGCTGCTAAATTCTAAATAAGAATAGCTAAACGTGGGTTTGTGATATATATTGGATTTGAAACTATGGGGTGTATGTGAAATATAAGTGTCCAAAAAGGACAAACCAAGGTTATCATATGTGTGGGTAAAATAGGGGCAAATAGTATTCAAATATAAAACAAATTTATCAAGTTCATCCATTTCCCGCTTCCACAAGATAAAAGCATTGTCCAGGAAATGCAAGTAAAGTCAAAAATGTCTCCTGTAGGCACTATTGAACTCATCTGTTTTCCCATTCAGTAAGGACAAGATTTGCAAACATGAGGTCACAAGAAGCCCCCATAGCTACACCCTTTATTTGTTTAAAGTGTTTCCCTTCAAAGTAAATAAAAGTATTCTCTAAAACCATATTCATCAATTCAAGTACCATAAGAATTCTGACATTGTCTAAGTTAGAATACCTTATCTAGATTAATGAAATAATTCCAGTCCTTAGTCTTTCGGTACAGAATTTAATAAATCTACCACATCAATATTAACAAATTTCAATTCACTTTCCCAAAGTTCATGTTTTAATCTACCCAAAAAAATCCCATAAGTTGATAAGTAAGTGTGGGATGTTCTTATAAACATGCTTCAACCAATTATCTATCATGACCCCAATGGGATAAGTGTTTGACTTGCTTCCAGACACTATGGGTTGAAATGGTGTGTATAAAACATTCTTATGAACTTTGGGTACTCAAAAAATGGTAGCTTGTACCGGAAATTCAACTTTGACAAAGTTGTATATCTCAAATGATAGTCTTTAGTCCATCAAATATTCTTCAAGCCATGAGTCAATGCATCTATAAGCTATATTAATCTCATTAAGGGATATAGACTCATAAACTTCAGTATTGTTTAAAATGTCATACAGCTTATTAATGTAATTCATCTGGTCAAAAAACACAATACCCCCTCCTTTATCAGGTTTCATAACTCTTGTAGTTTTGTCACTACAATGATTTTGAAATAATTCCCATTTGGACTTACTAAGGTTAATCTCACTTCTCTTTTTGCCTAAAACATCAGCATGGGTCTTATATATGTCTTCCAAAATCAACTTTTCAAGAGTTAAAAGAATAGGCTGTAAAGGGGGGGTTATAAGTGCTTTTTTTCTTTAAAATAGCAATATCCATATCTTGATCATTATCCTTAAAATACACAGCTAAATTAAGCTTTCTAATAAATAATTTAACTTCTAAAAGTGTGTCTATTAAGTAAAATTTAACTGTTAGCAGAAATTTCATCCCCTTTAGGAACAAAGAAAAATGTTCCTTAGTCACCTCTTGATCTGTATAATTAAATGTGAGACTGTTGTCAACTTGTGTACTCAGGTCTCTCACCACAGGTTGTGTACTTACGGGGTTGCCGCTAATGTGGTAATCAGTACGGGCCATGTTTTTGCCGAATGGTATGATAATACATTCTCTTGCATTTAACTTAAGGCCATGACTTTGGCACCAGTCATTTGTTGCTGTGAGACCCTCTTGAAGTATGTTAACATCATCTGGGGAGTCAATGACAGCACCCAACTTACAGTCATCCGCAAACTTGGTCAGCCACAGGCTTTTTGTCTTTGCCTTGACTTCTGAGAAGTAGATGCCAAACAGTAGGGGTCCCAGGACAGATCCCTGGGGGTGACCACTAGTAACAGGTCTGCTATCGGAGGTAGAGGCACCTCTTTTGACCTTGTGGGTCCTATCAGTGAGCCAGTTGGCCACCCACCTGATGAGATATGGATACTTTCCCTCATCCAGTGCCTTGGTGACAATCTCAAAAAAGTCAACCTGACTCCACAGGCAAGTTTACCCTTGACAAATCAAAACTGGGTGGGGTCAAGTGCTTGGAGATTGCCTATGTCCTTGTTTATGAGGTCCATACTAATACAGTCCATGGCCTTACAGATTAGACTTGTCAAGCTAATGGGGCAATAGTTTACAGGGTCAGTAGGGGAACCACCTTTGTGCAAAGGGATGACAATGGCAGTTCTCCACTCTGCTGGAATGAAGCCTGTACTTAGGCTATGGTTGAATAGGGTGCTTAATGGCGAGAGTAGTTCTTGCTGGAGATGTTGCAGAAAATAAGCCTGGGGTACTATCAAGTCCCATGATCTTTGTCTTGAATAGGGCTTTAACACTTGATCTATGGAGATGTGAGGTGCAGGGCAAGTATCGGGGATGTCAGATGGGCCTTTGAGGGGACAGGGGGGTGAAGTTTGCACTGAATCTATCTGCTAGCAGGTTGGCTAAGTCAACAAGATCAGTGTACATGGCAGTGTTAAGAACTAATTCAGAACAAACCAGGGCTTTGCCAAGGAAATTTCTGACATAACTGAAAAGGCTTTGTGGTTAGCCTTGGTTCCAAAGGCTAATTCCGATTCATAATTGGCTTTGGAGGATTTCACTAGTGATCTAATTTTCTTGTTGAGGCTAAGAAGGGAGCTTTTCTAATTGGGAATTTGTACCTTTTTACCCTTGGACAACAGTTTCTTCCTTTTGTTGTAAAGCCTGTTGATAGAGGATATCCACCACATAGGTTTGTGTTTCCTTGAGGTGCAGATTTTACTTCTGTTGGGTATGGCTGAGTCCATGCAGTTGTACAGGTGCTTGTATACTGCACTGGCATACTGTTCAGCATAGTTGTCTGCATCCTCTGAGGGGGGTGGTAGTATGAAGCTATTGATACCCTCCTTTAGAAGGTTTTAGTCAGTTTTTGAGAAGTACAAGTAAGTAGAACAGAACTTGTTTAGCAGGCTGTCCATCATTGCACCCCTACATCTGCTGTGGTCCTCAGACAGTTTGCATTGCAATGTTATTATAAGGCTACATGTTAGCCATATCTGTCAAACCATCACAGACTGACATCTGGACAGCCCCATATATAACAGTTAGACACAGGCCCATACATGGGGACAAGGTGTTAATATTGCTCTGCTAAACATAGACAGTTGGGAGAATGGTTTGGTATTAGCTTGCTTTTTCTTAGCGTATGACGTCTGCTTCTTCACTGTCTGCCACTGATGTTTTCACATCAACCTTTATTGGTTTGCAAGTAGGTTGGCAGGCAAATGCAATGTTATGACAAGCAAAACAGATATACAAGGCATACTTGTGGCCCTTCTGTGACACCCTGTCATTCCAGGGGTATGGCTAGTGCCCAGTGACTTGTAGTCAGTACTGACACTGACACTGCAAGGTGGCAGCCATTTATAACCTGGCACTACACTGACTTTCAGAAACCTGTTGTCCTACTAGGCACTGTGCATGTTACTCTGAGCTGTGTACTGTCCATACGTGTGCCCCCTGTCCCTGAATTGTCCAGCTTTCCTGCAGTAATGGATATTGACTTCTGGACAGTATGTATTACTCCTACCACAGGTGTAGCTGACATGCAAAATAGTTTGCACGGCCACTCAGTCTTGAAACATAGACCCTGTCAACCACAGTTGTGTACTTAGTCCACTAAGCCACAACAGCCAACAGTAAGTGCTGCCTACTTCCTGATAGCATTAACCACGCATATACATAGCACATTGACCCCTGCATATTGTGGGCATGCAACAAGTTAGCAAATTGATTGGAACAACCCTGGGAATGTGTGCTGTGCTGCTATTACCCTAGAAACATAAATGTTACTGCATTTCTATGGGGACACGTGTGTGCTGGGGAGGAGGGGACATACCTCTCAACTGTACACATTTGCACAGACTGTCCAGATGTTTGATTTACAGGGTAGGGTCTACATAAACTGTGAGGGATTCCCCTCCATCAACTGCCAGGTTGTGTGCAATGTCTAGGGCATTATCATGAATGTGTGTGCTGGCAGCCCTGGAAGCTATCACAACACTCACATCTGGCATTTGTCACAGCTGTACCAGGTATTTGCCGAGGGGGCATCCCATATGGCCATCTGGTGGGGAATGCTGGCTATGCACTGAAGCCGTGGATGATGACACCCATCAGAAATGCACCCACCCCCACACAAGAATGCCATAATGAGGCACATGCACAAACCAGGGTCATTATAGAGCATGCATTTGAGGATACCCAAGTCACGGTTCCACCGCCTTGACATATCTGGTGGAGGCTTGTAGTACTCTCCAGACACATGTGCACACATGTTCATAGTATGTGCCATGCTACACAATATGATCCTACAGAAACAACTGCAGCAGGAACAGCACAGGGAAGGGCCACACCACCCACCACTATTGCCAAGGTCCCCACAAGCACAGATGGACTCAGAGGAGGAGGTTTCTGAGCCTGCTCCTGTAGGCAGATAGAGGTGTGCCCAGTATTCTCAGGCCTTGGCAAAGAGGCAATGTATAACACACACACTGACACTGTAGGGACCCCAGCGACTGACACCTCTCTTTGATTCACACACACAGTAAAATGGAGGACACACACATCACATTTCCTGTAACTTACCATGTATAGGCAGTGTACTGTGCGCATCCAACATAGGCAGCCCTCAAGCACCGTCCTCACAACTGCTGCAGGCACAAGGTAGGTCAGTCTTCTTAAAAATAAATTAATAGATTAATATGTTTCGGTAGCATATCTATGGTAATTCTGCATGCATGCAAGGGAATGGGGTGGCCTACTGGGATAGCAGCAGACAACTGACAGCTATGTGGGACACCAGGAAATGTCTGCCCAATACTGGCCTCCCCACACTATGCAGTAGTACCCAAGGTGGCAAATCCCACTGCAGTATATGTGTGGGAACAACTAACTGGGGGGTCATAGGTCACAGACATGGATGTCAGTGTAGGGGTCCCATACCCACCCCTCACATCCACACAGCAAGTCATCTGTAGAAAACCAGAGAGAAATGTCAGTTAAGGCCCACAAATGGTGGCAGTGTTTAATTACCCCCTACAGATTCACACAGTGATACCACAGCAGACCTCACAGTTGCAGTAAGGCTATGAAGGGTAAGAAGTCTGAAACTCAAATGTATGCCATTACAATCTGACCCGTGGTCTTTACTAATATGCCTCTAGTCCCCAAGACAGGGCACAATAGTATGATAAATGGAACCAAAATGTTAAGTAAATAGTAGCACTGTCTCTGCAAATGTGTACAGTTGATAGGTGTGCTCCCCTTATACCCACAGAAATGCAGTAACATGTATGTTTGCAGGGAAATAGCAGCATAGCACAAATTGGCAGGGCTGTCCCAACACACATTAAAACATGTTGCCTGATCACAATATGCAGGGGTCAATAAGCTATGTGTATGTGTGGTTAATACCATCAGGATCTGGCCAGCATGTTCTCCTAGCAGTCGTCTTGCAGTGCTCTAGGTACAGTGCCATCTTTGACAGGACCATGTGCAGATAACTGCAGTGCCAACTATTATACATGTCAGTGACACTCACTGCTCTGCCACTGACATACCTGGAAGTCACAGTGCTATGTGGAATATACTACACATATAATGGACATCTTGAAGCATGTGTAGCCGAGGTGCTAAGGCTTTTGTGATTATAGTGTTTTTTGGTACTGTTGCCAGTGGTTATTTTCAATAATTCTTTTTTCTTATGTTTGCTCTTACATATAATGGACATGCCTGCACAGTAGAATGCGCTCTGTACCCACACCCATAACTCCCAAACTCTGATAGCAAGATATCTGGACAAGGGCAGAAATAAAAGTGGAACAAAGGCACAATGATAGGCATGTGCTATAAATATCGCCCTTACATACTGAGAAAGTTGGTAGGGTGAGGGTTTTGCAGTAGCGGGAATTGTCTGAAGGTTTTGTAGTCTTAAACAGTAATGTCTGTCATTATTTTGCAACTCTTCAATTATATGAAACTAACTTGCCATAAAAAACACAAGTTTATGTAGACAGGATGAAACTTCTAGCCAAACACCCATACAATTTGCCAAAAAGTGTACAGGTGAGAGGTATGGCCACACAAGGCTATGACATCTCAGGTTAGAAAGATAGCACACAAGCAGGAGATCCCCAGCCAGTATGTCATCAAGTTGCTGGACTGTTTACATAGCACGTCATCACTCAACTGACTGTAGCCACACCTCACAAATGGCCTTGTTGGGCAAGAATGTACATAGCTGCCCTCATAATATTGGTCTATGTATCATACAAGTAGTATTCCTCTGGTTAAGCACTGTGATGATCTGAGGATGTCTGGCATCAGTTAATGACACAATACATTGCAGTGTCAGACTACAGATATGTCAGAAAATGTCTGCTAAACAAACCCAATACCCTGAAGAAAGTCCTGTGTACTCCTGAGAGGTATGGCTGTAGCACACAAAACCCTGGACTGGAGTACACCTATCTCTGGAATGGAGTCCCACTCCAACTATAGAAAGTCACATTGGGCATGCTCCTACACTTAAAGAATCACAGGACATGTTGGAACCCAGATTGGACTATATGACTGTATTGTGTATATATATATATATATATATATATATATATATATATATATATATGTCTGTGTATACAGACAGCTATGCACAGCTTAACTGTCCCCCCACACACACACACACATCAGACAGGATTACCCTCAGCTAGCTGTAGGTGGCCCATATGTGATATATCTGCATCTGTTGCATGAGATACACAGACATACATATGGGCAACAGATAACATATGTAAAGCATACACACACATAGATGAGAGGAAGTGAGACACAGTGATAGAGAGAATGAGACACAGGGGGACACAGACAGAGTGAGTCACACACACAGATACCCTGAATGGCATACAGTGATGTCCTGCTGTGGACAGTGGCATACCAGTTGTAAACAGTTGCATGTGCCAGCATAAAAGGTGAGCCCCATTGTGTAATACTACTGAAGCTGGGTTTATAATATCACATCAAGTGTGTGTGTGTGTGTGTGTGTGTGTGTGTGTGTGTGTGTGTGTGTGTGTGTGTGTGTGTGCCTGTTGGTCTAAGTATTAGGAGACTGTTCCCGCTCAGTACACTTCACATTGCCTTACTTCACAAGATCTGCTGCTGTCATTCACCTTAGAAGTACCATTGGACACCTATCACCCCTATAAGCTCTGTAGCGCATGCGAAAACTGCGTAACACTATACTACAAATAACTAGATATGTAGGGGTTCTAATCTCACTACTGGCAAGTATGTGTGTGATAGTTGTGTGTGCAAGAGTGAGGAAGTATGTGTTTGTTTGTAGGTGAAACAGTTTTTGGCCATTCCCTCCCACAACACTTCCCAGTGCCCCACTTTATCAATCCTGCTGATGTCATTCCCCTTATCTGCACCTTTGGCCAGTTGTCAGCTCGGTAAGCTCCATAGCACATGCAAGAACTGTGTAACACTGTAGTGCAAATCACTAGATAGACAGGGGTTCTACTCTCAGCTTTAGCAAATGTGTGCGTAAGTGTGTATGTTTGTAAGAAGTATTTTGATAAGCTTCCCACCCAGTGTCCTACTTTATCAGTCCTGCTAATGTCATTCATTTTATCAGCACCTTTGGCCAGTTGTCAGCCCAGTAAGCTCTGTAGTGCATGTGATAACTGTGTAATAATATACTACAAATCAATAGATAGGCAGGTGTTCTAATTTCAATACTTGCAAGTAAGTGTGTGTGTGTGTGTGTGTGTGTGTGTGTGTGTGTGTGTGTGTGTGTGTGTGTATGTGAATCATATAGTGTGTGGGTTATATCATTTTGAGTTGTATACCACCCTGTACACTTCCCATCACCTTACATTACAAGGTCTGCTGATGCCATTCACCTTATAAGTACTTTGGGAGAAGGTGAATTCATATACGCTCCATGGCACATCTGATAACTGCATAACACTGTAGTAGAAATTACTAGGTAGGTAGGGATTCTAATCTCAATACTGGCAACTGTGTATATGTGTTTGGGTTGAAAATCATATCATATGCGGTTATACCATTTTGAGTTGTGTACCACTCTGTACACTTCCCATCACTCTACGTTACAAGGCCTGCTGATGTCATTCACCTTAGAAGTACCTTGGGACAAAATAAAATCATGTAAACTCTGTGACAAGTCTGACAACTGCATAACACTATAGTAGAAATAATTAGATAGATTGTGGTTCTAATCTCAATACTGGCAACTGTGTGTGTGTTGGGGTTGAGAATCATATCATGTGTGGGTTATACTGTTTTGAGTTGTGTACCACCCTGTACACTTCCCATCACCCCACTGTACAAGGCCTGCTGATGTCATTCACCTTAGAAGTACCTTGGGCCAAAGTGAAATCATATAAGCTCCGTGGCGAGTCTGATAACTGCATAACACTATAATAGAAATAACTAGATAGGTAGGGGTTCTAATATCAATACTGGCAAGTGTGTTTGGGTGAGAATCATATCCTGTGTTGGTCATACCATTTTGTTGTGTGTACCATCCACGCCTGTTTACCACCTCCCAATGGCATTACTTTATATAGTGTGTTAATGCCATCTGCCTCACATGCAGCATGTTAAACCATTGTACAGGCCATACCAGTCATCTGTACAGATGTCTACGTAATATCTGGATGTTTGCAACCTATATGTGGTCTGTGTCCCCTAACAATGGCCATATATGTGATATTGTTGCTAAGTAGGTCACAGTTAGTGTACTGACACACATGCCAGCATCAGATATCATACCTGACTGAAACATCATGCTGATACAATGTCTGTAACCAATCACTTGTCCAGTCTTGTAGAAGCAATAGATGACTCCAGTTCCTATTTCTGGTGGGTTATCTCACCATCCATGAAGGCATTCACAACATTGTGTGTTGTAAGAGGTAGTGGGTTATGTCCCATGCATATAATCTATGTGGGGCATGTTATGTGTATGTAGCACTATAGTACATTAAAGTGGATATGTACGTTTATGAATCTGTCTAGTGCCAACTGTGTTTGTGTTACTGTATGCAAATTCCCTGTGTCAGTCTTTACTGTGTGTATGCAAAGGATATACCATTTTGTCTCCCTGTTCCACCCTGTGAACTCAGGAATACATACCACAAACCTGTCATACACAGTACCATGCATGCCCTCACCAGCTGCATCAGAGTTGAGTGCATGGGAAAGAAATAGAGGGGCAACA
Organism: Protopterus annectens; assembly: GCF_019279795.1. Classification (NCBI taxonomy): domain Eukaryota; kingdom Metazoa; phylum Chordata; order Ceratodontiformes; family Protopteridae; genus Protopterus; species Protopterus annectens. Next base: position 243,168,588 of record NC_056741.1, on the reverse strand, counting down.
GGTGTTGATGTGTGAATCTGTTGTGGTCAGTCTAATGGCTAAACTTGTGATGGACCTACTGATAGTACCTCAGTAACCTGTTCCATATGTATTAGCCTATGGTACTACACAACACTGAGGTGACATGTCTGAAGGCTACCTGTCTGTGACAAGGAGTATGTACGCAAGGTCACACTGTCTGACAACAGTGTCCATCACATACCATTACATGCATGCACACCTGGTAAACGTACATATAAATCTGTACCTTGGCTATGAAACAGTCAGTGTATTTCCACTTTGCCATCCTCCATGTAGGTAATGTCTGCAGGACCACAGTCTGCAAACACACACAGACACCTGGAACACAAACAGAATACAGCATGTCAGACTACATTCAGTCAGTGGTACTAACTGCAATAATGCATCATGGCTAATAAGGTATATACACATTTATGTGTACCGATAACAAATGCAAGCAGACAGCACCTTACACAGTATTACATAGCTTCACTGTACTATATTCACCCTGTGCATCAGACCCATATTAGCCTGTCCCTGCATTGATGGTATGGATGACAGGGATGTGGCACAGGTATCATCATATGCACAGGGTGTGGCGTGGGTTTGCCAGAGGCCTAGGGTGGGCCATATGGTTGACATCTATATGTGTGTGTTTGGATGGGGTATCCTATAGATGGGCGGTGCAGAGGTGCTGTGTGTGTGTCTGGAGGTGACCTGCCTGTGATACAGATGTGTGTGTGTATGTGTGTGTGTGTGTGTGTGTGTGTGTGTGTGTGTGTGTGTGTGTGTGTGTGTGTGTGTGTGTGTGTGTGTGTGTGTGTGTGTGTGTGTGTGTGTGTATGCACACAGTCATGCCATGTGGCTGCCCTACACAGGGATATGTTGGACAACTGGTGACCATACATGGCATGGTGTCCAGTTCACCGTCTCCAGCCACAAACACATGAACTGGTCCTGTCAGGGGTCTCACTGGCACCACCAGACCCAAGGGCAGATGCAGTACTGCTTCCTGATGGTGACTGCAGGCTGCTGGACCCTTGTCCCTGATGGGACCAGCCAGGAACATGTGCCCATGGCCTGCTCTGTTGTGATGTGGACAGCAATCCCCCTTTGGTAGTGCTGGTGTCACTGCCACTACTGGAGTGTGAAGGTGCATGGCCCTGTAGACTCTCAGCTGATGTTGTTGCTGACCTAAATCCACGTGGCCGATGCCCATCTCCCACCACATGCTCTAACACAGACATGCCATGGTCAAGGATTGCCAAGGTCTCACCCCACCATCTATTCATGACCTCAATATTTTGGCATGTGGCCTCAACAAGGTCATGTATGTCACCACATAAATCAGGAAGAGTTGCATCCAACACCCTGAGTATTTGTCTGGTGTTGCATTCACTACATGCCTGTGCATCCATGACAGCCTGAAACATGCATCTGGTGGCACCTGCTGTGGCACTTGTGACAGTGGCTTGATGAGCAGCAGTCCACATGCAAGCACTCCTGTCCATCTGTCTGTGTGGGACCTCTCCTGCATTCTGGCTATGGCCAGTATTTACACTCACACCTGTCATAGTCACCACACTAGCCTGTTCCATGCCACCACCTGCCAACTGTCCATCATCTATGGCTGCTGGGAGAGGGGCATGTGTGGGCATTGTGACTGTGTGCAGGGACATTGTGGATAACTGTAGGATGCCAACTGATGGCACATATTCAGTCCCTAACAACACCACCTGTGCCTGAATATGACCATCATCATTGCCAGAATCTGCAGAGTCACTGACATCAGATTCTGAGTGGGAGGGGCCATGACCACCAGGACCACCTGTGAGGGAAAGACAACATGTGTAAATTAATACCTGCACTATACTGTTTGTTGCTATACATGCACGCACATGCACACACATGCACACAAATGCACACACATACAGGTGAGGTGTCAGACAGGCATTACACAGACCTCACAATAGCCAACTGGTGACATGCACAACACAGTCAGACCACTACATATACACCCTGGACAGGCCCTCAACATCATGCAGTGCAGCTCTTTCCACTTAATTTTACTACTTATATACACCTCTGTGATATTTGAGTAGTGTTAGTAGGTGATGGGCTGGGCCTTCAAGTAGCACACACTGCACCCATGTACACATAATTGCTGTTCACCTGTATAGTACAGTGGAAAATCCTACAGAACATACTTCTCAAATGTGCAGAGTGCCGCTGAATGTCTACATCTGTGACTCATATTTCTGCTCTGTTCGTCATAAATCCTGTGTTTGTCTGACACATTACTGGGATGACATGAGGACTGGTGTCATTAATTAATGACATATTTTGAGTTTCACACTTCAAAACCTGTAATACATGTATGTTACAACAAAACTGGTTACACTAAAAACTTTCTAAGCTTACAGTGGAAGTGTAGACACCCCTTTAACATGCCAGGTTGGTCTGATATATAACATGAGACCACATAAATCATGTGATAACATTTCCCACCTTTAATGTGACCTATAACCTGTGCAATCCAATGGAAGAACAAACACATTGGTTAGGGGTAACATTTAGAAGTTGAAATATGTACAATAGGCTGGTTGCATGACTGTGCACACCCCTAAACTAATACTTTGTTAAAGCACATTTTGATTTCATAACAGCAGTCAGTCTCATTGGGAAGGTGTGTATCAGCATGGCACATCTCAACTTAGCAATATTTGTGCACTCTCCTTTGCAGAAGCCCTCCAACTCTGTCAGATTGCAAGGGCATCTCTTCTGCACAGGCCTCTTCAGGGCATCCACAGATTTTCTATTGTATGTATGTGTAGACTGTGGCTGGGCCATTCCAAAATGTTGACTGTCTTCTGGTGAAGACATTTTTTATGGATTTTGATGTATGGTATGGGTCATTGTTGTGTGGAAAGGTATAAGTTCTCTCCATCCATAGCTTTCTAGTAGACATATGAAGATTTTAGGCCAAAATGGCTGGTATTTTGAACTGTTCCTAATCCCCTCCACCTTGGCTAATAGCCCACTTCCAGCTTATGAACAGCAACCCCAAAGCAGGACACTGCCATCACCATGCTTCATCATGGGGATGGTGTTCTTTTGGTGATGCACAGTGTTGTTATTGTGCCAAACAAACCTTTTGGTATTGTGACCAAAAAGTGCAAACATGATCTCATTACACCATAACACATTTCCCCATGTGCTTTTGGGTGACCTGATGTATTTTTCTTGAGAAATTCACCAGACCTGGATGTTGTTCTGTGTGTGAGAAGGCTTCCATCTTCCCATCCAAACATGTGGAGAATACGGGAGATTGTTGTCACATGAAGTACAAAACTGGTACCTGCCAGAGATTCCTGCAACTCCTGTAGTGTTGCTGTAGGCCTCCTGGCAGCCTCCATGAGCAGTTTGAGTCTTGTCTTTTCCACACATTTGGAGGGATGTCCAGTTCTTTGCAATGTCACTGTTGCCCCATTTTCCACCACCATTTGATGACTGTCTTCACTGTGTTCCATGGTATATGCAATGGTGTGGAAATGCGTGTGTACGCTTCTCTGGGCTGATATGAGATCCCTTTTCTGCTTCATAAGCTCTATGAGAACTATGGCTGTTGCTGTAGCAGGCAACTGAGTAAATTTAGAATAATCTTGATAGGACAGCTGACAGCTATTTGCTGTTAATCAAAGAGTCTCTGTAATTGATGGCAGGTGTGTACCCAAGAAGATGTAATGCTGCAATAATATCGAAAGCTGCTTCAACACAGTATTAGCTTCTGCCTGTGCACATGTATGTATGCAGCTTCTTGTAGGTTTTACGTGTCATAATTGTTCCCCTAACAGATTTGTTTGTTTTACAATTGAATTGTACAGGTTATAGGTCACATGAAAAGTTGGAAGTGTTTGGAAATATTTTATTGTGCTCTCATTTTTGTATATCACAAATACCTGGCATTCTAACAGGTGTGTGTACACCATTTATATGCATTGTATAACACTAATTTACAAAACATGTCCCAAGTTTTGGGCCTTTGTCCTCCCATTTTGTTAGTCTTTGTCCAGATTTCTTGCAATGACAGGTTTTGAGGTTTAATATCTCTTACCAGCCTCAGTAAGAAACTGAGATCCCTCATAAAATCCTCCAAAGCTAGTTACAAAAATAAAATTGCCAAAGATTCCAAAGACAACCACAAGGCATTCTATAACTATGTCAAGAATCTAAATGGCAATGCTCAGATCTGCTCTGAGCTAAAACATAATTGCATTAAATATACTGATCCCAAGGATATTGCCAATATACTGGCAGATAGATTCAGTGCCAACTTCACCCCCCTCTCACCCCCTAAATGGCCCATCTCAATACCGGAAGATTGCCAAATTCCGGTAATAATGGCCACACAGGTAAAAAACGCACTCTCCAAAGCTAAGAATACAGCATCCATGGGACCAGATGACATCCTGGGCTGTGTACTACATGAACTACAATATGAACTGGGACCTCACCTAAGTGTCATGTTTAATCATAGCCTCACCTCAGGTTTTGTGCCCACTGAGTGGTGCAGAGCTACAGTTATCCCATTCCACAAGGGGGGATCCACCTTGGATCCCAGAAACTACCGTCCCATCAGTCTGATGAGCCTTATCTGCAAGGCCATGGAGCGTATTATCATGGAACTTATAAACCAAGACATTGGCAACCTTCAAACACTGGACCCCACCCAGTTTGGGTTCGTGAAGGGCCAATCTTGTCTCCTGAACCTGATTGACTTCTTCGAATCAGTCTCCAGGGCCATGGACAAGGGCAAGGTGGTCCACACAGCCTATCTAGACCTTGCCAAGGCCTTTGACATGATCTCCCACTCTGGAATCATAGATAAACTTACTAAGCTAGGCATTAATCCCTACGTCACCCAATGGGTTGCTAACTGGCTTACTGATAGAACCCATACTGTAAAAGTAGCCAACTCCAAATCCAGCTCCAGACAAGTGACAAGTGGAGTACCTCAGGGTTCAGTCCTGGGACAGCTCTTGTTTGGCATCTACTTCTCTGAAGTACAGGCCAACACTAAGGGACTTTGGCTAACAAAGTTCGCAGATGACTGCAAACTGGGAGCCATTATTGAATCCCCAAATGATGTAGATACTCTACAAAAGGGCCTTACAGAAACAGATGCTTGGTGCCAGAGCCATGGGCTCAAGCTCAATGCCAAGAAATGTATAGTTATCCCCTTTGGGAAAAAAACATGTATCTGTGAATTACCATATAGGTGGCAGTACACTAAACACCGAAAGTGTGATAGGAGACTTAGGGACACAGGTGGACAGTGGTCTCACCTTCGATAACCACATCACCACAACAGTCAGGAAATCCTTCTATGTGGCACACCTCATCACTAAGGGCTTTTCATCCAGAAAAAAGGAGGTCATTGTCCCACTGTACTCATCCCTCATTAGACCCATTATAGAATACAACGCCCTGTTTGGTATGTACCTCTCAAGACATCTGCAACAACTGGAAAGGCCGCAGAAATACCTCACTAAAAGAATCACAGGCCTAAAGCAGATGCCCTATGCTGACCGCCTTAGAAAACTCCAGTTATACTCTGTCACATATTGTCTACTTAGAGGCAATCTCTGCTTAACATACAAGGCCATGTCAAACCCAGAGCCATTGGACATGCTACACTTAAAGGAATCCCAATCCCTCAGAGCCATACACTCCAGGGATCTAAACCTTGTCATCACAATAAACAAAACATGCTGGAGGGATAGGTTCCAGACCCAGAGATTCCCTAGCCTCTGGAACAGATTGCCCATACATGTCAAGCAGAGTGCTTCTTTGGCCCTCTTCAAAAGGAACCTTGACGACTGGATGGGAGAAAGGAAATTCAACCTGGGGATCATGTCAGTCTCCCTGCTAGACAGGGGTCCAGGGAAGTAAATAGTGTGGGAAGAAATAGCCAGGGAATTGTTATGGCTAGGCTTGTATAGCCTCTAGGGCTGATAGCCTAGTACCAACCTATGAACCTATATAATATATAAAATAGGCCCCTGTGATGACCACTGCGATGTAATGGAGTTAACCCCACCACAAGTGAACGTGCAGATATTGCAAAATGGCTGAGAATAACAGTTGTGTGCATGATCACATGCATGACCTTAACATGCCTGTGGTACTGGTGAGCCACAACAGGAAAATTCCATACTCACCAGCTTCAGGCTGCTGTCCCACATCCAGACCAGAGGGACCTATGTAGTTGTGAGAGAGCGGTATTGTCAGCAGATTCACATTTGGTATTGATACAAGATGAACGCTATGTTTCTGCACAGGTACAGTACAAGCTATGATAGTACACAATTTTCTGTCCCTCACCATAAATGTGCACTTGTGTGCATTACTAAACCCCACCTACAAATGCAGTTTGAACTGACATATGCATCTAAATACTCTATCAAAGACAGAATGATTGCTACATGATTAAATTGATGTGCATTGTGGCCTTACCTGGATATTCCTCGCCTGTTGCCTGGGTGCCACCCACCTCCATGACTTGTGCTTCATGTGTTGGCTGTTGTGTGAGGGCTATCCCAAGGTTGACAAGGAGCTCCTCTTTTGCCATTAGTGGGGCCTGTGTGGCTGGAACCCCACCTGTAACAGTACAATCCCTGGCCATGGCAGCAGCCCTTTGCCGGGCATGATGTATCAGGTCAGTTGCCCTGTGCCTGACCTGATCATATGTGCAGACATGGTGGCCCAAGGTGTTAACTCTGTGAACAAGGTCATCCCATAGGGCAGTCCGCTCCCACAGATTTTGTCAGCTATGACCGAACAGCACTGCATGGTGCTGGATTATTGCACCAGTGATAGCTGCATTCTCATCTGCAGTATATGCTGGCTGACGCTGCATGCTACCTGGAAGACATAAACAGGGAAACACATCACAGAACCTCAGACATTCCCCAGAGTTATTTACAGAAACAGCACATCAATATTGCCTATCATTAGCCACCACTTCCACATCATACCCCTGTCATCTATCAGCACAGTATGAACCTGCATTCCACTCCTGGTCCTGATGTGTCATGTTCCCCCCAATAAGGGCCAGTACATTGCATAAACCACCATTAATCATTCATGTTTGTGTAGAGGGATGACAGTGGTCATCTTCCTTGCAGATGGGATGTTAGTGGTTCTCAGGCTTTGCTTGGATACAGTGTGTAATGAAGCTGGAAGCATATGCCTGAGTTCCTGTAGGATGCAGACAGGAATGTTAACAGGTCCCATGGAGACCTGCTTTTGTTGACTTTGATTAGGCAGTATGCACCTGCTCCCTGATGATGAGGGGAGGGGTGCAGGTGCTGTGCATATCCACTTATACTGATGGTGAGCCAGGGGGGTGATGTTTGCCCTAAACCTGTCTGCAGCAGATTGGCTATAGTTATGGTGTGTGTGAATGTGGTGTGATCGACCACCATTACAGGGTGGGTTGGGTTGTTGCCTCTGAGATTGCAGACATATGTGAAGATGGCCTTATGATTGCCCTTGGTGGATGTGTCCAATTTGTACTCATAGTTAGCCTTACAGTAATCCACCTGTGACCTTATATGCTCGTTCAGACAAAGGTTGACTTGCTGCCAAGTTGGTGCCTGCTCCTACTTTGCCCTGTACAGCCAATATAGTGACCGATTATGTGGTTTGTGTATTGCTGCTGTCCAGCAAAGAGGATTACTCTACTTTGGTGGAGACAGGTTTTACAAGTAAGGTATTGCTGAGTCCATACAGCTATGCAGGTGGTTATATAGCTGTTTGTGGAAGGCAGGGACACAAGGTCATAACACAGTTAGACACCTCTCCAATTTCAACCTGATAATCATGCTTATTCTAGTACCCATATCTATGTCAGGGCAATGCAACAACCAGTAGCTGTAGAAATATAACTTTGTTGGATTCACAGAAACTAAAATTACACATGTGTACAACATGTACAGCTTATTTACCTGATGTTTGACATCCCATGTCTGTTGTTATGAGGCAGCCAGGTACACTTACTCATACATACATGTGCACAGGTAATACCTGATATACATTTCTGTTCTATGTCAGTATGGCACACCGTATTTACACTCTTGCTGTTCAGTCATTCCTGTCAACCTGTTAGAGCAGGACATCTAGAGAATGCCACACATACATGGGGGGCAATGGGCCAAAATTAGTGACCCTTTCTTAACTCATTAACCCCGACTACCTTCTCATAGTGCCTCTGTGCTTACATCCAAGCACTCTGTGAGACGTTTGTAATTTCATGATGTTACCCCCGAGTGCCTTCCACAGACACTACTGACTTTCTGGTCCTGTTTCAGTCCTATTTTGTGAAAACTAAGGTGAAAAAGTAACTGAACTTTGTTAGTTGCCTTCTCAACTTAAATTTCACATCACAGTAAGCATATGTTTATATTTAATTTTTTTGAGTAAATCAGCTTACACTGCCTTCTTTCCTTGAAGCAAGTGGTGATAGCCAATCAGAGTAGTGACATCCAAGCCACCACTCGAATAACACCTTCATCCCCCAAAGTTGTTTCCATTGTCCTTTAAAGAATAAATAAAGGGGTCCAGCAGCAGATATTCCTCTTTTGGAGTAACATTTTAAGATTTTACTTCTATTTCTTCTGAATCCCTCTATTTCATGTTCCGATCTCTTCACAGCTTTCACCAGAAGTATTCCAGCCTATGGAACAGACGTCTGTCTGCTGCAGGTGGGTTTGCACCTCTGCAGCTACGATTTTCTTTTCCTTTTTATTTGGCTTCCACCTGCGAATAAGTAGTATATATGACCTATGTATAACACATAATGGCGTTGTCCCTGATGAGTGGCTGGTTCTGCTGAAGCCGTTTTACCCACGTTAGAGTTATCTTAGCAAAATGATTATTAAAGTACTGCTGGATTTTGGCGGACAGTACACATTTCCTTTTCTTGTAGTTGGTTCTACTGAAGCTGTTTTACCCCCGATGTAATTACCTTAGTCATAGATGCTTTATTTTCCATTCTGAAATGTGTACAGTTATACAGTTAGCCATAAGAATGCTGAAGGGTACTTATGTGAGCAGAGTTAATTAGTCCAATTTACCTGTTAGTTTCGGCAATGCTATGCGAATAATTGCATGTAAGCATGACAAGCTGCAATGTGTCATTTTACTATGTTTTGGTTCCTTACCTGAGACAGTGAGGGAGAGCACAAATTAACTTAACTTATCCACTAGCAAAGCTGAAACATCTAGGCAGGAATAATGCATCCGACTACCCCACTCCTCGGTGCTTATTCATACATTTTCAATAAATTGGCATATTAAATATAACACAGAAAAAGAGAAGGAGAACACATACGAAAAATAAAGAATATAAAATAACTAATATTTGTACACTGAATTCCCAGCGGAAGTAAGAAATTGATTTTACTGTACTACAACAGCTTTGCAGTGGAAAGCGATTTCCACATTTACCGTGATACTTTGATAGGAACATACCAAAATTAATTTGTTAGCGTAAACGGAGGAACACGTTCTAGGACTGTTGGAGTTGCTAATACGGTAGGTGTAGTTGTCTGTAATACTGAAAATGTTGGCAGTCTGGAAGAGAATTTTTATTTATTGAATGTTGTATGGATAGTCCTAACTGACGTGCTTGTTAGTGGTACAAATCCAACAGACTGTCGCACACACAGGTTAGTAATCAAAGCACTGCAGTAGCTTCTGTGTGAATGGGGGCAATCTCTACGGTGGCAGAGTGCACAGCTAAAGGTTAGATATGTAAACTTGTTGGAAGATGCGGTCTGAGAATACAGAAACTTGACAAACAAGTGGAAACAAAGCCTACACAAGCTCCTTAAGTTAGAGCAGCTACTTTATTATTTTGCAAGGTGGCAGCTGTCATGTTTTGAAGATGGATTATACTATTTAAAAATGTCAGTTTTAGAGAACTTTAATTTTGTCTGTCACTTTTTTTTCCAGAATACAGTTTATTAATGAATTAAAAAAAAGTGTAGCAGGCAGGTTGTTGAGTAGTGGTAAACTTTTCTCTTGTGCTGGTGACTCTTGGGTTTGTGGGATGGCTCCATATGTATGCCTGCTGTGAGGAAGAACTGCACAGCCATCTACAACTCTCTTCCCCTTCAGCGCCCTCCCAGAGATACATTTGCTCATTCTTTTAACACCAACAGCTTTACAACCCAAGTGAAAGAACTCTTGCACAGAATAAATTTTGTGTGTGTGTGTGTGGGGGGGGGGGGTGGTAAACTGCTAGAAGTATGGTAAAATGATGGATGCCCCTAGAGCAGTGTGGGCTCTTGCTTGGGGGTGAGTGGCAAGGATGGGTAATGGAGTGGGTCATTGAGTCAGCCTGGTAGGGACCTCACGGTTGTAATGCTGGAGCACATCAATGCTTTCAGGATGATTTAAGAAGTGATCCCTTTGTTATGCAGGTGTATGCAAGGTTTGACATGGCTCTAGTATTCAAGAAAATATGTTTAGGTGAAAGTGTCACCCTACCTACAGCCATGAAGTGTTTCCTAATGAAGAGGGACAGTATTGTTTTAGCTTTTTGCAGTGAAATGAAATGTAAAAAATAATTTGCAAGGTGAATAATGTTAACTGGGAATAAACAAAGGTTGGCAAGCAGAACAGAAATGTAGTAAAACAGAGGAGACTGATATGCAGTTTGGGCTGGTTTTGGGTCTTTGTAAATGCACATAAAGGAGAAAAAGACAAACTGCGGAGTATGTGGGAGGGAGAAGAGTGCTCTACTTGTATGTGGGGGGGGAGAGAGTGCTCTACCTGTATGTGGGAGGGAGAAGAGTGCTCTACTTGTATGTGGGGGGGAGAAGAGTGCTCTACCTGTATGTGGGAGGGAGAAGAGTGCTCTACTTGTATGTGGGGGGAAGAAGAGTGCTCTACTTGTATGTGGAGGGGAGAAGAGTGCTCTACCTGTATGTGGGAGGGAGAAGAGTGCTCTACCTGTATGTGGGGGGGGGGAGAAGAGTGCTCTACCTGTATGTGGGAGGGAGAAGAGTGCTCTACCTGTATGTGGGAGGGAGAAGAGTGCTCTACTTGTATGTGGGGGGGGAGGAGAGTGCTCTACTTGTATGTGGGGGGGAGAAGAGTGCTCTACCTGTATGTGGGAGGGAGAAGAGTGCTCTACTTGTATGTGGGGGGGAGTGCTCTACTTGTATGTGGGACGGAGGAGAGTGCTCTACCTGTATGTGGGAGGGAGGAGAGTGCTCTACCTGTATGTGGGAGGGAGGAGAGTGCTTTACCTGTATGTGGGAGGGAGAAGAGTGCTCTACGTGTATGTGGGAGGGAGAAGAGTGCTCTACCTGTATGTGGGAGGGAGGAGAGTGCTTTACCTGTATGTGGGAGAGAGGAGAGTGCTCTATCTGTATGTGGGAGGGAGAAGAGTGCTCTACTTGTATGTGGGAGGGAGGAGAGTGCTCTACCTGTATGTGGGAGGGAGAAGAGTGCTCTACCTGTATGTGGGAGGGAGGAGAGTGCTCTAATTGTATGTGGGAGGGAGGAGAGTGCTCTACCTGTATGTGGGAGGGAGGAGAGTGCTCTACCTGTATGTGGGAGGGAGGAGAGTGCTCTACTTGCTATAGGTGAGTAACTTTATATGAAATGAAATGGATGAAGCAGAAAAGTCCTTTCACTCTACAAAGGCTGTTCTTTGTGTGTGTTTGGTGACTTGGTAAATGTGCCTAATATGAACAGCCATATTTAATGTCCAAAAATCTATAGATTCTTAGTATGATGGACTTGTATTTTGAAGACGTTTGTATGGGGTGCAAATCTGAGCAATGAAAATTGCTGAATTAGGATGGATGCGGTTTACTTGGTTTTTAGTATGGCTTCAGTTTTTAAAACTTCTTCAGCCTCATAAAATATTGTGAAATGTTATACCTGACCCCCCCCCCCATGGGGGATATTGCAGGAAAAGAGGAAGAAGAGATTCCACTATCCACCAGTAACAGAACATTCCAGTTGTGCTGTGTACCAGTAAAAGGGGGAATGGGTTTCTCTGTGACAATGCTAGAATGCTCACAGTTGGAGGGGATACTTGCGATTCTGGAACTAAGGTATTTATCCACCATCGAAGTCCACATTCCCCTGGATAAATACCCCTCCTTGTAACAACTCCACAGTCTCCTTGATAAATACCCTTCCTTGCAGCAACTGCATGTGGTAGTCTTCCCCAGCTTTTACCACCTGTAAAGAACAAATGGATTGTACAAGAAAGGATAACTTGAGGATCAGCAAGGTAATTAAAATTCAATAAATATGTGGGCTAATTGTGGTGATTAGCATTTTCTTCACTGCAGGTGAATAAAAAGGCAACTTTCCATATGCTGCCTGCTGATGGCCATGCTGTTGCTGTAGGACTGGGCTCCCACATTATCAACAAGGTCTGTTAGGGTGGACAGACACCATGTATGTAGCAAGAGAAATTATATTTTGGCTGATGATTTTTTTTATTATTTTCTTAGGAATTATTGTACATCCATTCTGAGCATTTGTTTTACCCATGATTGTGTGAAGAGTTCTATTAGCCCACCAGCTGGAAACTGGGCAGACTGCCATCACTGGTTTTGTTAGCTGTATATAAGAAGGCTGTAGGTCATTCTTCCTAAGACAGTTTAAATTCTCATAAGGTACTTGTCCACAGTGTCTTTAGAGAAGGTAGTGCAGTACAGGTATGCAATTCATTTCAGAATCCTTGCTGTTGGTCAATTTTTTTTATTTTATTCTCATGCTGCAGGCACCTATAGTAGCCCTACCCTCTAATTGAGAAATGTGCTTGCTTAGAAATCGGGCCAGATTCACGAAGCCTCCGTGTAAGAGTTATAACTCTTACACGGAGGCTGCAGTTAAACGGTGTGATGTCAGCATATCATGCATATGCATGAGGTGCATGAGGCATGCTGAATCACACTGTAACTCTTACACGGTCCGTGTAAGAGAGTAGGGGGCGTGTCCGTAGGCTAAGCCCTGCATGCGGACACGCCCCTGGAAGTGTAGAATGGCTGAAAGTAAACAGCCACGAGAGGCCATGGAAATGTAAATAAACACACTACACAACACATTCCCCCACAGACCATCAGTGTACAAAGTGAACAGATGCTATAAAATGAAAATAAAAACTGTTTTATTTTTTTAAACCCCGTAAATGTGTGCTACTGTGTGCGCTCGTGTGCGCGGGTGTGCTACTAGTGCAATTGCAGTTAGCAGGCAGTGGAGAAGGATATGAGAACTAAATATGCAAAGTAAGCCAAGAAGAAATAGCTTAGCGGTAGAGTTGCCGGCTTAAGAGTAGGCAGGCAGGGTTTTAGCCCACACAACAACTTTTTTTTTTTGTAAATAAGCACTAAAAAGGCCCCTGACAGTATTGTACAAATGTAAAAGTATACCCTTTTGTAAAATGGAATGAAATGGAGCATATATTCTGAAGTAACACAATAATAAAAATAATTAGAAATGTACTGATAGCTAAGCTGCTGTGAGACAGAGTGCCCATAGCTGCGTAGTGTTTAAAAAACCGCAAACTGCATGCCCGTTGCTAAGCACCGGTTTAACAGGCTGAAACTGTTTGCAACTAGCTGTGCTCAGCTTAACATGTGTGTCACTAGCCAATTAAGGTTTATCCCAGCACACCATTTGCGCCGCTCCCACAAGCTAACTGCCAGTGCGCGCGTTAGCTCAGCAAACGAGCGCCGACCTGCCTTTAAGTGCTTAAAAGTGCTTATGGCATGTTTGATTGACAGGTCCTCAACTCATTTCTGTCAGGAAAACTAAAAATCAGTGTTCAGATTCGAACCCAGGATACCATGCACTAGAGTCAAGGTACTAAACCACTAAGCCATGACAGCAATACCTAGAAATGCAGAAATAGCATATATATGGGATAAAATCCAGAATGGAGCATGATAAAGCATTTTCAGTGAAGTCGATACAATTCCAAAATGGCCAATCACAGAAATGTGCGAGAAAAGCGGTATATATAAGCCCCATAGGCGGGAATACACAGCATAACCGATTATAGAACAGACCTGCAGTCAGCATGAGTGGAGTAGGTGAGAGACGTTGCTTTCGAGCACAGTGTTGGGGCATTGAGGAGTCCAGATACATGGTCTGGCTCCTAGTCCACCGTCATGAGGCCCAACTCATGCAGGGCCAGGTCTCATGGGGAGCATATAGGGCAGAGGCATGGGACCGGTTGGCTCATGATCTGACCAGTGCTACTGGCATTCCACGCACTGGTGAGCAGGTCCGTCACCACCATGCGGACCTGAAGCAGCGTAAGCAAGACCAGTTGACCGAATGGATCCAGGAGGCCAGGGATATGCCGAACGCCCCACTACTGAGTAAGTTACATTTTACTCATGTATGTAAGGATTTCAACTAGCTGATACCATGGAGATGTGTAGTCCAATATTACTTCCTTTGTATTACAGCTGCAGGTGTCCGCTCTGCGAACCGCGAGACGTATGACCGTAGGCTGGCGCGGCTGTGCCACCATGCAGGTTAGTAACCCCACCTAGTACTTGTAAATAAATATTATAGTGTAGCACGTATCAGAACCCTACAGTGTATTGATTAAAAGTAATAGAATGTGCAAGCAAGAGTTGAAAGTCTGCAGGTATGGCTGCAACAAGTTCATCAGTATGCAAGTGTAACTGGAAATATAATTGATAGAAATAAATAGTGCTGTAATACAGATGTCCCACCATTAATTAAATATAGTATAACCTGCAGTAGTCTCCAGAGTACAGCTTCAGAATCTGAGGTAGTCACATGTGAGATTTATCCCCTGTTGAAATGCTGAATCATGACAGAAGTGAGGCTGTTGGAAAGTGTTTGAATCACCACAGGTCTAATATGTGAACAAAGCCTAGAAGTACCAACCTGAACTGTGAAGTTACAGGATGTGTGAGACTGACAGAAAGGGTCATGTATGAATAAATAAAGTAGTAATAACCCCTGAATATACAAGCCTCAGTGTGTTTCTACAGAACTAAATGCATGTGGGAAGTACATATTAACATCCCAAACTGATTTCGGTGTGTCTGAATCTGGAATGTCTAGGCCAAAATCTGTATATGGTGATAACAGTAAACAATTTGCAGATAGAATGAATGATTATCTGACAGACTAAACAGCCATAGTTGTCCCCTGTCCTGTCATCAAAGTGTAGCAGGATGATGTATCTGATCAAATTCAAAATAAGTAGGATAGTGATGTATTTGTAACAGGTCTAGAATGACAGCCAAATAAAAATCATTTTAAAAAATCAGACTCAAGTTAATTGTGTACCTATTACAAATGTATATCAATGTGTAAGTTATGAATGTGTCATCATTTCCTTTCTCCACCCCATCCTATAATTGCAATTGTAAACACCCCCTTTGTCCATTTAAAAAATATATGCATGTCTGTTTGTGCATGTGCCCTGTTCATACCTGCAAACCTGATGGCCTGTTGCCATCAATCAACCCTGCATGTTGTTTGAATGTGTATCCCTGTTCAAATAATGCATGTGATATTGATATGCCCATTGTGCAATGGTGTGAATATCTGGGTGTTTGTTTAATGGGAATACCAATGCATGCTGTTACAACTAATTTGAATGGAATAAAATGCCACTAACCCAAACTAACATAACTACTCACAAACCTAGAACGTTTGGGAAGGCGGGTCCCAGCGGACCCACCTCTCCCACCTCAGCTGGCGACTGCACCTGGCACTAGTGCCCAGGCTGGACCCTCCTCCAGTGGCCCTGTGCCACCTTCGGGTGGAAGCGCTGCAGGGGATGGGGCCCGTCCCCCCTCTGCAAGCGTGGCCGGAGGAGCCCGTCCACTCACCCTCCAAGGTGTCCGGTCTGTGGTGCGAAGGGAGATCCAAGACTCTGTTCTTGGGCCCCTACGCCAGCTCGAGGCTCGGGTGGCACAGCTTACGGGCATGCCCATAGCCCCGCCTACACAGCCCCCAGCACAGCCCCGTCCTGGGCTGTGAAGGAACAGTGGCAACTGCCTATGGGTGGGGATATCAGTTCCACTGTTGCCATCTGTGGGCTCATGCATCTTGGATATCCCAACCTCCATCCCCGTCAATTGTGTAACCCCCCCCACTTGTGTCATACACCGCCCCTGTATGCGTCTTGTCTGTCTTGTCTGTTAACCTACCCAACCTACCTCCCCAGCTATACCAACTTCCTTCACCTGACATACCACTCTCACCTGAAAAAAAAAAAAAAGGGCACTCTGTCCCACAAAAACATTATGCCCCATACATAGCTGTCCATGTTGCACACATGTCCACTGGACATTTAAACTGTTAATTACAATTGGCTCTACAACAAATATTAATGTTGTCCTGACACCTCTCTCAGGGGTGGAAGGTTTCAAATGTCTCACCAAAATACATAGAAATACACAGCTGTTGCTGCGAAAGACATGGGCATCTATGGGCCTTACCTACATCCTTCATGCAAATCCCAAGCTTGTTCCCCTACTGTCTTACCCTCTTTGTGACCCCTTTTTCACCACTTTCCTGTCACCCCTTTTTCTTTTCTTTCAAAGAAAATAGCGGTGTCTTGGCGTGTGTTAGCGGAGCTCACCGCCAGTGCATCGTGAGCTCCGCGCAAACGAGCGCAGACCTGGTTTTAAGTGCTTAAAAGTGCCTTTATGGCACTTTGATTGACAGGTCCTGTACTCATTTTGAAAACCTGGAAAGAAAAATAAATTCCCACTGCCAGTCTCGAACCCAAGACCTTGGTAACAGTAGTCTGTATGACCTACCACTAAGCCATGACTGCCATACAAGAACATAGTGCTAAAATAAATATAACATGTAATAGTAGGAATCAATATAAAGGCAATATAGGAGGTGTACTACCCAAAGCATTTCAGGTAGAGTTTTAATGGCCGAATTACTGGATTCCCACACTAGTTCAGTGTTAACAGAAACAGCACTGCTAATTGTCAGCTTGTACATAATAATGTAAGGTAATGTACATATATGAAGGTATGTATATGTACACATACATACATATAAATATACATTAATACATATGAAATATAGTTGTAGGTGTCAGTATCCATACACACTCACTACAGGAAACAGTGAAGATAAATGCAGCAGCCAGAATCTGCAACACAGCCTGACTCCTGTGAGACCTACTAACCCCTTAACTGCTAGAAGGTGCCTCCAGCACTTTGATTGATAGACCCTGTACTCAATTTGAAAGCAAAATACAAGCATACTAGTAGGCCCTACCACAAGACCATTGTAACACTAGTCTGTATGACCTACCAGCAAGACATGACTCTCATACAGGAATATAGTGCTAAATAAGTGGAATATGTAATAGTAGGAATGAAGATAAAGGCAATATAGTATGTGTACTACCCGAAGCATGTCAGACAGACTTTCACTGTCCCAATTACTGGATTCCCATACTAGTGTGTGTTAACAGAAACAGCCCTGAAAATTGTTAGCTTGTACCCAATATTGTCAGCTAATGTACATATATGACAGTATGTATATGTACACATATGTATATATAGCAATACATAATAAATATAGTTGTGGGTGTCAGTATGCATACACACTCACTACAGGGAACAGGTGGGAGAAATGCAGCAACCTGAATTCACAACACATCATGAAGCATGAGAGATGTACTAACCTTCACACTCACAGAACATTTTCCAACAGCATACCAGCATGGTCCACGCCCTTACAATCTGAAAGGGCAACGCCTATCTCACATACCTTTTTATAGCACTGTCCTGAAATCACAGTGAGACATGCAATCAGTACACAACTGGCTGTATGCAATTAGCCAATGTTGCCTTACAATTGGTGCAGAGGCCATCACATGGGCCTATGCAGATACCTACAAAAGCATTCAGTACCCACACTCCACACATGCAATACAGTCATTGCACAAACCTGAGAAAGAGAGAGAGAGACAGAAATAAGAAAATATACAGACTGCCAGCAGCAAAACCAGCAGCAGCAGACAACAGCAAGCAGCAAGCAGCACCACTGACACAGCAACAGCTGCCACAAACACAGGAAATGCAAAGTAGCAGGTTAATACAGTGTTTACTGTGACACCTCCAAATGTATCATAGTTCACTATCTATAGGTATGTCCATGAGATAGGTTGTGTGTACATAGTCCTGAAATATATACATATGTAATATTGTTGTACATGTTGCACATACTTAAAACTTCCATAGCTTAGAACACAAGGCCAGTTGTGCATATGATGCAGTAGTTACCAGGGTCAGTAGAGGTTACTCCTCATTGGTATGGGACCACTGTGTATGTATGGCACTGTTCAGGTACATATCCTGTAGTATGGCCAGGGATTAATATCAGTCTGTCATGTGGTGCTATGTCCTCCAGGGGTGAACGTAGCACACATCCAGGGATACCATTTCGTAACAGTGATGCTATGTGTTCTGCAATGTTGAGGGTGGCTCTCACCTGGACATGTGAGAGGATAGGGAGGTTACAGTCATCTGGGATAACTAATACCACATGTGTAGGAGAATGGGGGGGGGGTACCTGCACCTAAACTGTCTGCAACAATGTTGCCAATATCTGTGCATTCGGTGAATGTGAAGCATCTTAACACTGCTGACCACAGATGCCTTGCCTTCATGTGAATCTGCCCTGTGCTGCAGTAGCCTCCTGCTATTGTTATACAATGTGCCTGTATCTGTAGTCCACTGGACAGGATTAATAAGTGGTGTGCAGATGTTCTGGGTTAGATATGTGTGTGCACAGTATATGCAGTATGTGGGATGTCTGTGGTAAGCATATGCAAAGGGGCCGGCAGTGTGTGTTGTGGCTTCCACTGGCCCAATGGGCTGCATGGATAGCATCACAGTCATAACTAGTGAATAACTGTGTAATTACATGCATACATAGCAAGGTAGTGTACTGTGCTTGTGGTGTTGTTGGGATATGTATATCCAGGCTGAGTAATGTGTGTCCACATCACAGGGTTGGATGGCAACACACATCCAGTATATAGGGATGAACACCCAGAGTGTGTCAGACATGTCGCCTGTGCAGAAATATCTGGCCATTACCTGTGCATCCCCCACAACACACACACATGCAACATATGGCAGAAGTACTATAGCAGTACACACATGTTCATAGGTTCATACTAGGCTATATGCCCTAGGGCATTGATAAGCCTAGTAGAATGTGTTTGACTTTCGCCACCCAATTACAAGTTATACTGCTATGCCCTTGTCCGACGTTAGTATACTGTGCCTCTGTCTAACAGTGACATAGAAGTGATACCCGGGGTACAACTATGATCTCCATCCACTCATCCAGATTCCTATGGAAGAAAGTCAATGAGGGACTCTGCCTAACCTGTAGTGTGAGCTCATTACAGAGTGAAGGGAGCCTCTTGGTTAGGAATATGCCCCTCCAGCATGTCCATGTATGTCAGTGCTGAGGTTCAGGTCTCCTGCGCATGTGGCTGAATGGGACTCTGATTGCCTGAGGTGCAGCATGTTCATCACTGCTGGGTAGGACATGGCTGTATATGGCACACACAGATTGCCTCTGAACAGGCAGTATGCCACTGAGTCCAGCTGGATTTCCTTTACCTGGGCAGCATATGACATCTGTTTGAGCCATTGCATCCTCTTGATGAGGTACTGTTGTCCTGTACCAGTTGCTGTAGGTGTCTGGTTAGGTACATCCCAAAAGGTGCATTGTATGCAATTATAGGCCTGATGATGGATGAGTAAAGAGGCACAATGACCTCCCCTGCCATACATGTGAATCCCTCATGATTAGCTGGGCTATATAACATGTCTTTCAATCCACGTTGGTCATGTGGTTGACAAATGACAGACTGCTACCATGTTTCTTCCCCAGGTCCCCAACTACGTCTTCTGTACTCAATGGCCTAACACCTATGTTGTACTTTGCCACCAATGTGGAGGCGTGGGAATCTGCATTGAATATTGATACTCCCCCTCCCTTGTTCAAGTGTTGGGGCTGACAAGAATGGTAACAGCTATAACTTGGTAGTACTGGTGTGCTCCTGTGAAACCTGAAACAGGTTTATGTTACTGCACAGATATCGATGTCCATAATGCTAAGTAGGGTTTTGAGTGCGCGCATCCTGAGGTCTAGACTTCCGGTGTTGAGTAGCATCACTCTTACTTCCTCATCCTTTGTGATAGAAATGGATGTGGGTTTGCCTTATGAGCCTTGCCTAATACAGGCACTATGGGTGTAGCAAGAGGCTCCGCCAAATTCCAATAGGACAGGGGTGACAGGTGCAAGCTGTCCCTAGCAAAGCATACCACCCCAAGATGGCAGGCATTGGCACACCTGTGAATGACACCAGTATGTCAGTCAATTGTTGGAAGGGATCATCGTGCCTTGATATTGTGGCATTGTTCTTGGTGAGGGTAGGATGCTACTCAAGGTCAGGGTCAAACTGTCTTGGGCTGCGTGCTCAGAGAGCTCCGTACTGTCTCATGTCATGTAGTCCAGGGAGGTATGTGTCAGGTCATTCACACCAGCATGGACATTGACTGAGTCATACCTGTACTTGCCTTGGGGTTACCTGAGTGTTTGTGTTATGTGGCAGGTCATAGTGCCCGACAGGCTGCACACTGTGACCCTCACCTCGTTAAGCCTGGTGAACGTGATGTCAGTGTGCCTGATGATAGAGGCACCTAGTACAGGTGTATGAGGTGTGTTGTTTACTGTTAATGGCTGTGAGTGTTCAGCACATTGGCTTTGTGTGATATGTGTTGCACGTGTTTGTTTCCGTGGTAGTGGTTGCCTGAGTGTCTGCTTAGGAGGTCTCTGCTGCGTAGGCAGACCTGTAGTCCGAGCCTACAAGTATGTTCATGTGTGATCATGTGTTAGTTCTGCTGTCGTGGTAGGTCTATGTGAGACTGGAAGTGTAGTGAGTGTGGTTTCCTTCGCCACCTGACTGGTTATGGCGGTATTGAGTAGACAGAGCCTAGCCTCCAGTTTGGTATATGGTTGCATCACTCACATGAGTTTGAATTTGTTGTTAGGAGGAGGGTTGTCTGTGTACATGCAGCTGTTCTAACATTGTCTCTGGAGTACCACACTCACCAGCTGGACTGGGGAGGAGACTGACAACTGACCTTTGGACATACTAGAATACTATTGTGAATTCCGTAATAATTGAAAACAAGGTCCAGTGGGGAGTGAGGGTGTACTGATATTACCTACTACTGCTGACTGATATAAAAGCGTCAGTGAGCAAGTGCCAGGTAACCTAAGTGCAATGTGTCACAATTAAGTAAATGCAACAATGACAAGCAGTCACTTGCTGTCATGTGTAACATGGAAATATGTACAGTAAGCAATGCAGATATCAGTAGTGAGTCACAGAAGTGTTGAGAAGCTGTGTATTATGTGGAAGTAGCATACCAGTGAAATAACAAGCTAACAAATAACAAGCATATAAACAAAGGTAGATCCAGGAGGCCTGGATGTAGTGTTTGCTACAGCAAACAAGGTGTAGCAATGTCAGTAAGATACAGCTCAAATATGCAGGCACTATAAACCTGAAACCAGATGTCCCCAGCTATGAATGGCAGAGTACAGCCTATTGTCACACACGAGTGCAGACCACAAACTTTGTTAATGTTAAATAACTGGCCTGAAGGCCAACTGACTATACCAGAACTAATACACTTGTACACTGGGCCCTCAATCAGTGGTTCCCAACTTCAACGGATGAAAGATATGTGTCCTGCCACCACAGTGCTTGCCACAAACCTCCCTAATGTAAAACAACTGGTCTGAAGGCCAAGTGCTTAGTCCAAATGACTTAGAATGATAGCTACACTGTAATCAAGTTACAACCAAGCAGTAATAAGTACAATTTAATACTCCCTGTATAGAATGTGTACCATGTATTGCTGAGATACTATGCTGATAACCTGTTTGTGTACCTTTCCAGGTTAACATGGCTCCAAAAAGGAACCCCGCATATTCTGCTGCAGAGGATGACGTGATTCACCAGAGCCCGGTGCGTGACTATGCCATCCTGTTCTCACGCACCACCCAGAATCAGCAGGAGAGGTCTGCACTGTGGCAAAACCTAGTTAGCAGGATAAATGATGTTGGCATGCATGATAGGACATATGAGCAGGTGAGACATCACTGCAGTGATTTAATTAGAAATGTCCACCAGCGTGCTGCAGATATCCGCAGGCAACAGGTTGCCACAGGTGGGGGGTGGCCACACATCCCCCCCTCACCAGACAGGAGGGGCTACTGCTAAGTGTTGTGGATCCAGCCCTGGAACAACAACAGCAACAGTCATGCATCATGATGGAGGTTGGATCCACACAACAGCAAGACACCGAGCATGCAGGTAAGATGCCATATTTATTTATTGTTATTACTTTTACATTTGTTGACCAAGATAGTCTAGCTGGATATATGTCCATTTTCAGTAGAGGCCTGGGGAGAAAAGCTCCACACAACATAATAAAGGCAGACAGACAAGTTGTTAATACAGACAGCCAACATAATAGAAATATACACCAGCCTGTTAATTAAATCAACATACATTTAAGGAACTCAAACAGTTTAAAGTCATACACAATGTACTGTCGGTGTCAAAGCAATTCTACCTAAAGCATAACGGTTATGCAATAAGGCAAAAGCCATACAGATAATAATAGTTAAAGCTCAGAAGGGTAGAGAAGTAGAAAGAGTATGAAAGATAAAATAATAGGGAAGAGGCAGGAGTCAAGAAGGGAAGTGAGGAAAAGAAGGAAGACAGTCAAGAGGAGGTGGGAGGGATGGGAGAAGTAGGTCAGAGCATAGAAGGACATCAAGGTGAAAGAAACAGGGTAGAAGCTAGTTTTTATGCACAATGAGGGGTTAAAGGTAAAGAGAGGGTGGGGAGAGGGACGTTAGCCTGGAGTTCAACAAGAACAAAGCCAGTGGTTTTGGAAGTACAGTTTGAGTTGTCGTTTGAAGAGAGGTAAGGGTGAGATTAGAGTTAACTCCTGGTATGTACATATGACTGTTCTGTACACTGTTACTTCATGCACGCATAAGGTGTGCATGTGGTATGTATCTGTCATCATGATATGTAATTGTGCATGTGTGATACAGACATTATGAGCAGCTGATGTGTATAAGGGAACTAGTGTACTACTGTACTGTATCATGTGCAAAACAAATGGCACACTTGTGCCCACTGACATTACTCTCTTCACACTTCCAGGTCCCTCCCATCTAGCAACGAGGCAGGCCATACATGCTGGTGAGTGTGTTTAACATTACCTGAAAAACAATTTATAATACTAGTAAGAGTAGTGTAACTCTGTAGTAGACATGCTGGTGAGTGTGTTTAATAATACCTGCAATTCCCAGTTGTACTAAATTAAGAGTAGTGTAACACGGTACTGATGTGTGTGTTTACTGTGGGGTGTGCATGTGTGTGAGTGTGCCTGTGCCCATGTGTGCATGTGTGTTAGTGTCCATGAGTGCATGTGTCCATTTCTGAATGTGTGCATTAGTATTGAAGTGCATCTCTGTCAAATATGTGTTGAGACTGTAATCTGTGTTCCCTGTTTTCCTCCTGTAGGTTCTGCTGCTGCTCTGGTGACCTGCAGCAGGGAACCTGAATCTTGTGCCCCAGGTACTGATGATGATGAAATGTCTGTAATGGTGCAGGAAGGTGTGTCTGGGTCCACCATTGGTCAGCCAATTGACAGTACACAGCTGTCAACCCCGTCAATGCGCACAGTCATCCTGCCGTTACATCCTTTGTCACCATTGTCCCTAGGTGATGGACAGTCTGCAGTGGGCATAGATCAGGGTAATGTGGTACCTGTGGTACATGCATCCCCACAAGGCAGCCATGAGCAGGGTCCTCCAATGGTACCACGCAGACAGTCGACAATGGGTTCTCATGGGGGCATCCGTGGCCGTACTGCCTCTGGCTGACGTGCCCAAGGAGGTATGTCAACCTCCACTATGTTTCGAACTGTCATGCAGGCACAGGCACGTATGGAAAGGTACACCAGACAGGGTCTGAGGGAGCTGAGAGCATGTCGCACAGCCATGACAGACGGCATGCATGACGTTGCGAATGCTATCCATAACTTCACAGATGTCGTTGACAGACGTTGTGGGGGCATAGAACAGCTGCTCCACAACCAGATGTCCATGGGCCAGGGCGATGGTGTGCGTTTGCAATGTTGACGTGGCCATATGCCAGCAACAGCACCAGCTGGCAGTGGCCGCGGACGACAACAGGCCTACTCACGCACGTCAAGTGCCAGCACCAGCCCCAGCAATGCTGGGTCTGTGCTGTCATCAAGACGCCCCAGGAGACCACGTGCACGTGGCTCTGGACAGTCCCAACAGGGAACTGTGTCCAGTCAACACACCCCTGCTTCTGACGACAGTACCCAGTCTGGGTTAGTACCGGATACGGCCCGTAGCACCCCTGCCAGGCACAGGTACCGTGTCCGTGCCCACAGACACTGATCTGGATGACCTGACAGGTGCAGTCTGTGGCTGTCCACAAAACCCTGTACATGGCAGCCATTATGTGGGACTGCGTGCGTGCTTACACACATGCAGAAACCTAACACCTAGGGCAAACACATACACACACACACACACTGCACCAACACTGGTCCACTCTGTACTGCTGCCCCTCACAAACACACATACACACACGTCAATTGGTGTTACCAGTGGCTGGCTTGGGCATACCTAACCCACACCCTGTGCATATGATGACACTGTGCCACCTCTTGTATACTACAACATTGGTGCAGGAAAAGGTAAACACGTTGCTGATGCACAGGGTGACTACATAGATGTGTATAAGTAGTAACATGTTGGTAACTGTTCACTGTTCCACTATGATTGTGTGTATATCCCAGCAGTCCTGCTGCAGTAACTGTATGAATGTCCTCAATTGTTATCTGCACCCATACTACTTACCAAAGTGTACCAGCTGCACACCATCACATGCTAACATTGACTATGGGAATGCATCATGTGCTGTTATGTAGATTCAGCTATATGTATCTGTTCTGTCACACATGCATTTATACACACCCTGCTACCCACACACATGCACACGCTCACCTGCCATTCCCATTATTTATTACCCTACATGAGTAGCTGTCGATACATGACAGGTACACATTTGAGAAGTGCACTATGTTGTTTACTACCAACTTCCTCTTCTCTACCTGTACTCACAGGGTGCAGGCAACCTCATCAGTTCAAAGGTGTAATGTGCATCAGGTATTGTGGTACCCTGATTGCCACATCAAACATGTTTCCCATACGGAAATGCACACACAGACACATCCCACATCCACACACTTGCCACATTCAGGCTTCAAAACACTATCTAGGTATATTCTGGTACATGTGCGTGTTATAGTAGCATGTAACACTATACTGAGTACTGGCAGGTGTCTGTTGTCATGTTGTTTGTATAGAATAAAAGAATTGTTTGATTATCCTACTTAGTTTTGTGGACATTACTTGAAGAAGTGTTACCTTACATGTGTTATTGGTACCACCACCTTCTCTTTTGTAGTTTTGTTTGTATAGGGTGCTGTCAACATCACTGCTTGTTAAGGGTAATGTGCACCCTGCAGTGCATAGCCCCATGTGGCAAAAGCCACATCCAACCCCCATCATTGTGCACACACACTAACCCCACCCACAGTAAAACACATACTTTCCATTTGCAAGATTCAAACCCATACCTAACTGTGTTATGACAGTAAAAGCAAACACATTAGCAGAGTGTGCTATTTTCAGTAGTTGGAGAAATCCTTTCTAATGCTGTACTTAGAGGGTGCTGACATCATCTGTGTGTAGGAGGAGGGATGTGCACCCTGTAGTGTGTTCTCCCAGTTGGCAAAAGGCACTTATCCCTCCCAGCATAATGCACACACATAAACCCCACTCATACATTCCCTTTGCAGGATTCAAACCCCTTACCTAACTATGTTATGACACTGGAGAGAGATGCATTAGCAGAGCATGCTATACGAATTACTGGAGGACTTTAATACAGGTAATATAGTTATAGAGTCCTGACATCATCAGTGTTTCAAAAGGGGGATCTGCATCCTGTACTGTACTGTCACAGTTGCTAATAGGGGCATTTCCCACACACACATCGATGTGTTCGAGGTTTGCATATGTGGGGTATCCAGTACCCCAGTGTGATTAGTATATGGTTTGATTGTAACGATGAGGGATATACTCCCAGTGGTGAGCATTTTGTACTCATGTTTGTGATGATCAGGTTTAGTATATCTGCCCCTCTTGTGGGAAGGTTGATTACCTGTTCCATAGCTAAAGAATGTCTGATCTATGGGAACCCTAGAGCTTGGGTATTGTGGCTTGTGTAATGTTCACAGTCTATGTTTGGGTAGCTGACGTCACCCAGTATGATGGTGTTTGCAGAGAAATCTATACTCTCCTGTGTGAGCATGAAGGCTGTGTGGGAGTCCTGAGTTTGAGAGGGTGCTGTAAGAGTTCCTCTGTGTCTCTTTCCATGTGGTCCAGGGAGGTACGTCTCAGGTTGTTTGCACCAGCATGGACAATGACTGCCTCATAGTTGCACTTGCTGTGGAGTGACCTGTGTGCCTGTGTTATGTGGCACATTCTATCACCCGACAGGTAGCTAAATGTGACCCTCACCTTGCTCAGTCTGGAGGGCGGCACGTCTGTCAACAGCTCATGTCAACAAGTTCACACCCCTCATAAATGATGTGGAAACCTTCAAAGGCCCCAGGCCTGTTGAAAATATGGACCAGACTGCAGATACCTGTGTAAAGGCATTCTATGGACACATTCAGGAATGCATGGATCATGAAACCACATATGAAAGCATGACCCAATTCTCCAAAGGCAGACGTCCTGTGTGCCGGACACCAGCCATAAGCACACTATACAATAGAAGGATGACGCCACTACATGATACAACAAACTCCCAAAACTGTGAAGGCATCACTGATGAGTATTGGAAGACAACTACAGGCACCCATACGATTGTCTAAGGCCATCTTTGAGAGAAGATTCCACAAGCCACTGAGGATAATCACAAGGCTTTCTGTAGTTATGTTAGGAACCTGGGTGGTACTACCCAGATATGCTCAGAGGTAATCCAAGATGTCACACGAAATACAAAACACACAGACATTGCCATCATCCTAGTGGACAGGTTCACTGCTGCCTTCTCCCCCCCACCACACCAAAAGGGCAAATAAGTCTCGTGGCAGAGTGCTGCCCCCCCTGACATCACAGATGCTCAGGTAAGAGATGCCCTTCCCAAAGCAATAAACACTGCATCAATGGGACCAGACAGTGTCCCAGGCTGTGTCCTACATGAACCACAAGAAGAGCTACACCCAGACATAACACTACTGTTCAATCCCAGCCTTACTACACGATATGTGGCCAAAGAGTGGCGTACAGCAACAGTGGTCCCTCTACATTCAGGTGGTGCCTTCACGGATCCTGGACACTATTCGCCCCATATGTCTGACTAGCTTTGTCTGCAAAGCTATGGCAAGGATCATCATGAACCTCACATATCTAGATATTGTGGACCTACAGACATGTCACCATACACAGTTTGGCTTTGTTAATGGCAGATCCTGCCTCTCAAACCTGTTTGATTTATTTGAAACAGTCACCAAGGCCACTGTCAAGAGGAAGGAGGTCTACACAGCCTACCTGGACCTTGCATAAGCCTTTGATACAATACCCCACTTGTGCATTCTAGGGAAGCTCACCAGTGTACATATTAACCCCTATGTCACTATGGTTATTGCACAGTGGCTCAAGGGCAGAACACACATGGCTAGAATTGCTGGAGCCATGTCAGCCTCCAACCTGGTACAAGTGGTGTCCCACAAGGCTCAGCCCTGGGAGCTGTCATGTTCATTATATATTTATCATAGGTACAGGCCAACATAGAAGTACTGTGGCTGAGCAAGTTGCAGGTGACTGCAAACTGGATGCCATAATCAATTCTCCAGCTAACACACGCATCCTCCAAAAGGGCCTCTTGCAAACACATGACTTGTGCCACTGCCATGGCCTCAAGGTGAATGACAGAAAGCGTATAGTCATCCCCTTTGTCAAACACAAAGTGACCACAAAGTACCACATATGTGTTAATCCATTAAGTGCAGACGAAGGAATTATGGACCTTGGGGTACACAGGTTGATAGCATTCTACCATTTGACAACAACATGGACAAAGTGGTTAGGAAAACATGTTATATGGGCCACATCATCATGATGGGATCCACATGTAGATCAGGGGAGGACATTGTGCCCCTTTACTCATCCCTCATCATGCCCATAATTGACTATGATGAACCTGTCGGCATGCACCTTACCAGACACCTGCAGCAACTGGAAATACCACATAGTACCTCGACAAGAGGATCAAAGGGCTCAAACAGATGCCACATACTGACTGGTTAAAGAAACAGCAGCTCTACTCAGTGGCATACTGCCTCTTCATAGGAAATCTGTGCCTGACATATAAAGCCATGTCAAACCCTCACTTAATGGCCATGCTGCACCTCAGAATATCCAGATCCCATCAGGATACACGCTGGACAGACTTGAACCTCAGGAGTGATATACATAGGACATGCTGGAGGGGCACATTCACAACTCAGAGGCTCCCTTCATTCTTGAATATTATCCCAATAGAGGTTAGGCAGAGTGACTCAGTGACTATCTTCAAGAGTGATATTAATGACTGGATGTGACATTGTAGGGTTACCCTGGGTATCACTTATGTGTCACTGTGAGACAGAGGCACAGTATACTAACCTTGGAAAAGGGCATAGCAAGACAGATTTACAATGCATGTTGAAAGCCACACACGTTCTGGCTAGGTGGATACATGCCCTGGGCAGACATCCCTGTATGAACCTATGGACCTATGTATCTTGTTCACCATTGGCCCTATGTGCTGTTAATCACCAATGCAATCTCAATACTATGGTAGCATGTGCAAAGGTCAGTTGTCAGTCACCTCTATGGTACAGTTGTGGAATATGTGTGTCATGTAGTAATGTCACAGCTGCCACATGTACACAGTCAACCCTATCCCCTACCCATGGATGTACAACACATGTATGAGATGGAAACACATGGCCAAACTGTGGACTAAGCACTCTGGACCCAGTACTGGCACAACCTGTCGGGTGGCATGAAATACTACAGTGACAGCAATACCAATCTGATGTGGGCCTACACGGACAGCAATACAAGCATGGAAACACACCGGGCCAGTTGTGGAGCCTAAGGATAGCATCCTGCATGACTGGCAGACATCTCTGCAGCTGGCACACAGGCATACATTAGGCCTGCACACAGCACGCATAACACATAGCACACAAATCCTGTGTGCCAAACAAGCACAGTCTGTACAGCTATACAAAACTACTGCCGCAGTTGTGTTAGGTACTTTTATTGTCCAGTACAGTGAGAACATGCTCACCAGGCTGGACAAGGAGTAGGTCACAGTGATATGCTCATGGGGCACTGTGGTCCACCACATAATACAAGCATACAGGTCAGTCAGATGCATGGACACATATGACTCAGTCATTGTCCATGCCACCACAGCTGATGTGGGATGTCCCTCACTGGGATACATGATAGGGAACATGGAAGGGATCACTGAGCAAGTGACACAGGCTGGTAGAACCCTGACCTTGGTTGGCATCAGACCCTCACCAGGGATTCTGACATATTACTGAATGCTAATGAATTAGTGTACAACACCCTAGCTGAACGGTTCTTAGCATGCAGTCACTGCATTGCTATGGAATAACATCTTACCACTCCCACAACAGGTGAAAACATGCAGCACCTGTACATCAACAACAGGTAAACTATATGCCCCAGACCAGGTGTGTATCCCTCACTACTAGGCTGATAGCATCTACATCTCACACTGTATATACACATCCCACATGCAGCACCTGCACAGAAGACCACAGTCATAATGTTACCCTGTGCAAATACCATGTATTCACATGTGGCAGGCATCACACATGGTAACTATTGAAGGTCACAGGTACATATGTGTATTTGGCACACACATACATCATGTGTGCATTGCCATAACTGGTTTAATCAATGTCATGCATTATTGTGAGGGACAACCCGCACACATGGGCATTCTGTGTGGGCAAAACACACGTGGCATGTCTGTAATCAAAAGCCATACATAATTGTGATATCATTTAGAAAGGGGTATGTGCATCCTGTAGTGTGTTTTCCCAGTTGCCAAAAGGGATATTTCAGTCATACACACTTACCCCCCCTTCACACACACTTGCCACTTGCTGGATTCAAACCCCTACCTAACTATGTTATGACACTAAAGACGGATGCATTAGCAGAGTGCACTATTCACATTACTGGGCAATTTCCTTTCCCCTGATATACTTATAGGGTGCTGACATCATCAGAGTTTAGAAAGTGGAATGAGCATCCTGTGGTGTGTTTTCCCAGTTGCCAAAAGGGATGTTCCTTTCATACACATTCAAACCCCTACTTAACTATGTTATGACACAAGAGACAGACGCATGAGCACAGCGCGCTACTTGCATTACTGGGAGATTTCCTTTCCCCTGATATACTTATAGGGTGCTGACATCATCAGAGTTTAGAAAGTGGAATGAGCATCCTGTGGTGTGTTTCCCAGTTGCCAAAAGGGATGTTCCTTTCATACACACTTACACCCCTTCACACACACTTGCCAGATTCAAACCCCTACCTAACTATGTTATGACACTAGAGACGGACGCATTAGCAGAGCACGCTATTCAGATTACTGGGAGATTCCTTTTCTCCTGATATACTTATAGGGTGCTTACATGATCAGTGTCTAGAAAGGGGAATGAGCATCCTCTGGTGTGTTTTCACAGTTGCTAGGAGTAACATTTGGACTAAGTG
Source organism: Protopterus annectens (assembly GCF_019279795.1). Taxonomy (NCBI): domain Eukaryota; kingdom Metazoa; phylum Chordata; order Ceratodontiformes; family Protopteridae; genus Protopterus; species Protopterus annectens. The sequence goes on along the minus strand of NC_056741.1, from coordinate 243,137,502 downwards.
TGTGAGCATGCCCAGTTCAGCCTTCCCATGGCATGTTGTGTGAAAGATGTCTCATTTATCTAAGTGTGTGAGCATGCCCAGTGTGGGCTTTCCATATGTTCAACTCTGCAGCCCATCACATTTGTGGATGAGTGTGACCTTCAACAAATACCTCCAGTTTATGGTTGTGTGTTCTGTGCCATGTTGTGTAGTTACTGTCCAAAAGCTTTTTGTGTGAACACAACAGGGAGTATACTGTGCCTGCAGGTTTTGCATGGGATACTTTGCACACAATTGTCAACATCCGTTCATACTGACCTAACACTTTAGTACTGTATAGTGTAGTGGTTCAGTACTTTCACTGTGGTGGCAGTATCCTGGGCTTTAGTCCTATCACTGCTTTACATTTCCATAGTGTGCACAACAGCCTGGTTAGTGTCCAGTTGTGCACATCTGCACAAAGGCGGTGCCTCTACGGACCCTGGTAATTACTGCCCCATAAGCTTAACAAGTCTAGTCTGCAAAGCTATGGAGAGGATCATAATTGAGCTCATAAACAAAGATATAGGGGACATGCAGACATTGTACCCGTCCCAGTTTGGCTTGGTCAAGGGCAGATCATGCCTTTTGTACTCGGTTGACATCTTCAAAATGGTCACTTAGGCCATTGATGAGGGAAAGGCAGTCCATACAGCCTACCTTGGCCTTGCAAACACTTTCAACACAATACCCCACTCAGGTATTGTGGAAAACCCTAACAACTGAAATGTAAACCCATATGTCACAAGATGGGTTGCAAACTGGCTTAAGGACGGGACCCACAGGGTTAGAGTTGCTGGCACTATGTTAGACTCCAGGCTGGTCACAGGTGGTGTCACACAGGGCTCAGTCCTTGGCCCCCTATTGTTTGTCATGTACTTCTCAGAAGCACAGGCCAACATGGGAGGACTTTGGCTGACAGCGTTTGCAGATGACTGCACACTGGGCGCCATAGTGGACAGTGCATCAGACACGGATATCCTTCAGAAGGGACTCACGGTAACTGATAGCTGGTGCCAGAGCCATGGCCTGAAGTCAAAGTGCACAACATGTGTAGACATACCCTTCAGGAAAAGCAAGGTAACCCCAAGCTACCATATAGGTGGCAATCCTCTAAGCACAGAGGAGGTTATCATGGACCTGGGGACCCAGGTTGACAGTCGCCGTTCTTCTGACACTCACGTTGCTAAAGTGGCTAGAAAGACCTTCTACTTTGCCCACCGGATCAGGATGGGATTCACATCCAGATCTAGTGGGTCATTGTTCCCCTGTACTCTTCACTTATCAGACCGGTGATCGAGTAGAATGCCCTATTCTGGATGTATCTCACCCAACATCTGCAGCAATTGGAGACACCCTGAATGTCCTCCACCTAAAGGATGAAGGAACCCCAACATCTGTCATATGCTGCCAGATTGAAGACACTCCCGCTCTATTCAGTCACATACCGTCTGCTTAGAGGTGACATGTGCCTGACATGCAAGGCCATGTCCAAACAGGGACTAATAAACATGCTCCACCTCAGAATCAGCAGATCCACCTGAACCACTAGTGCAAGTGACTTACACCTTAGCATGGATGTACGTTGGACATGTTGGAGTGATGGAGTTATCACTCGGAGACTCCCTATGCTGTGGAATACAATCCCGGTCCATGTGAGGCAGAGCACCTTTCTGGCTGTGTTCAAGAGGTATCTTGACCTGTGGATGGGAGGTCATACGTTTAACCCGGGGATCGTCACTGTGTCACTGCTGGAGAGAGGCACGACAAAATAATGGGCACAGTACTGTTTCCATATAAGGGGAGGTGTACGCCAACAAACTCTGGGCTAGGCTTATACCTGCCTTAGGGAAGATAGCCTAGTATAAACCTATGTACCTATGAACCTATCTGACCATGTTGCATTATGTTCAGATGTGAACTACTTACAACAGCCTCATCCAACATCAGTAGTGTATTCCACAACATGGGTGTACATTGGCAAACACTACCGATGTGCCCTAGGCCATTTCTAATGCTAGTCGGACAGTGTGTTTGTCCGTCAACACATTGTAAGTGTAGTTTGCCATGACATATGTCTTGTTTAGTATACTGTGCCTCTGTCTACCTGTGACATAACATTGATACCCAGGGTAAACCTACCATCTCCCATCCACTCATTAGGATTCCTGTTGAGGGGAATCAATGAGTGACTCTACGGATAACCTGTACTGGTAGTTTACTCATGCGTGGGGTGGCTTCTGTGTTATGGATAATGCAGTACAGCCTGTCCTATGTATGTCAGTGCTGGGGTTCAGGTCCCTCATGTGCATAGCTCCCTGCCATTCAGATTGTACAAGGTGCAGCATGTGCATTGATTCCAGCTTGGACATGGCTTTCTACATCAGGCACAGCTTGCATCTGGGTGGACAGCATGTCAGTGTGTGGAGCTGCACTCTGTTTAATCAGGCGACACATTACATGTGTTCCAGCTCTTTCATACTCCTGGTGAGGTACTGTTGTGGACTTTACAGTTGCTGGATGTGTCTGCATGAGGTACACCCACAGGGGCTGTTGTGGTCATTTCTAATGCTGATGAAAGATAACTGCAGAACCACAATGACCTCCCCTTAGCTAGATGTCAGAAAGCATGGACCATGCAATCACAAATAAAAACAGGACCCTCTCCACAAAGGGAAAGTGGCCTGTCTGGTGGACCCCAGCCATAAACAAACTGTATAACAGATGAGGGATACTAATGCAAGACAGAGCTACATCTCCAAAAGGGAAGACAGCTGTGATTAGCACTAGTAGAAAGCTACATTATCTCATAAAGACATGCAAGGTCAACTTGGGGACATAAATCACCAAAGACAATGAAGGTAACCACACTGCTTTCTTCAGTTATGTCAGACACCTGGTTGGGAACCCTCAAATATGCTCAGAGTTGGTACACAACAACATATATTCCAGTGACCTGACAGATATTGGCAACATTCCGCGGACAGCTTCAGTGCGATTTACCCCCTCCCTCACCCCCAAAAGAAGATAGTTATCACAGCTGTATGTAACCTCACTGTCATCTTGGATGTCCATGTGAGAGCCGCACTCAGCAAAGACAAGTACACAGCATCAATGGGACCTGATGGTATCCCCAGTTGCATGCTATGTGAACTCCAGAAGGAGCTGGACCCGTATATACAAATGCTATTTAACCTTAGCCTTGCTACAGGATATGTACCTAAACACTGGCATACGGCAACAGTGGTCCCACTCCACAAAGGAGATGCCTCCACAGACCATGGCAACTACCACCACACAAGCTTAACCAGCCTTGTCTGCAAAGCTATGGGAAGAGTCATTATGGATCTCTTACACAGAGACATTGCTGACCTACAGACCCTTGATCCCACCCAGTTCAGCTTTGTACAGGGCAGATCCTGCCTTTTGCACCTAGTTGACTACTATGAAACTGTCAGTAGGGCCATTGATGAGGGCTACGCAGTCCACACAGCCTACCTGCACTTGGCTAAGGCCTGTGACACAATACCCCACTCAGGCATCATAGACAAGCTCAACAGCTGACATATAACACCATATGTCACAGGATAGGTTGCAAAATGGCTAGGAAACAGAACCCATAAAGTCAACATTGCAGGTGCCTTGTCGGATTCAAAGCCAGTCACACGTGGTGTCCCACAAGGATGTGTCCTGGGACCCCTCTTAATTGGTATTTACTTTTCAGATGTGAAAGCAAACATAGGAGGGTTGTGGCTGACAAAGTTTGCAGATGACTGCAACCTAGGCACCATAGTGAATACATCAGCCGGCACACACATCCTACAGAATGCCATCACAAAGACGGATAGCTGGTGCCAGACTCATGGCCTGAAACTGAATGCAACTGATGTGTAGTCATCCCCTTTGGGAGGAACAAAGTACCCACAGATCAATACATAGACAGCAACCCACTGAGCACAGAAAACAAATCAGACACCTGGGGACACGTGTAGATAGTGACATCTCGTTTGACACCCATGTTGCCAAAGTGGTTAGAAAGACTTTCTATCTTGCCCACCTTATCATGTAGGGTTTTTCATCCAGATCATAGGAGGTCATTGTACCACTATATTTCTCCCTTATCAGTCCCATGATTGAATACAAAGCCCCATTTGGTATGTACCTCACCCAGCACTTGCAACAGCTGGAGAGACCCCAAAAGTACCTTACCATGAAGATCAGGGGTCTACAACACATGTCATATGCTTCCAGAATAGAGGAAACCCAGCTTTATTCAGTGTCATACCGCATACTTACAGGTGACCTATGCCTGACATACAAGACCATGTCCAATCAGGATTTGGTGGACATGCTCCACTGCAAGCAATCCAAATCCACCAGAACCATGAGAGCTGAAGATTTGAACCTCAGCACATACATGTATAGGACATGCTGGAGGGACAGAGTCATAACTCAGAGGCATCTCACACTCTAGCAGACTATCCCAGTTCATGTTAGACAGAGTCCCTCACTGACTATCTTCAAGAGACATCTGGACAATTGCATATGAGACAGAGGCACAGACTAGACAGAGGCACAGTCATGTTATTCAATTACGTAAGGGGGTCATAATGTGTCACTACTAAGTCAGAGGCACAATATTCGGAATCTATTCTGTACACTTATTACCACTATAAGGGGTGGCAATAGCCACATCACTATGGCTAGGCATATACATGCACTAGGGCGGATAGCCTACTAGTAAACTATGGCACTATGAAACTATGGTGTATGTGTAGGTATTGTCAGTCAAGCACTATGATGTGGTTTGGGGGGCTTGCTATCTCACTGTATTCCAACATTGTTTTGTCTATTCCTTCTAGCATGTCTAGGGATCAGTTGCTAGTGTCCTCTCCTGCTCAGCTGGTGAACCTGGGAATATTGAGGCAATGTTACAATTGCCTCATGTACACTGACAACCCTCTCCTTCTCCCATAAAACACACATACATGTGAGAGATGCAGCTATATAGCCAAAGTGGAGGCTGAGCTCTCTCAACATAGGACTAGCAAGACCAGAGAGAAGGTGAAGGTAACCACACACATCACAAACCCAGTCTCACATAGCACTATCACAACTTAAAATCATACACATAGACACACAAAGACATACTCGGAGGCTCTGATCAGAATTCTACCAAAACAGCAGCGGCCACCACAGCAGACACCCACACAACTGCCTCCACAGGGCACAGCACATGCAACACATAGACCACAGAGTCAGTGTGCCAAACAGTCACAGCCCTTAAGGCCAAACACAATGCCAGACACAGTTGTCATAGGTGACTCCATAGTCAGACACACTGACATCCCGCTCACCAGATCAAGTACGGAGGAGGTCACAGTAAACTGCCTATTGGGCACTGGAATCCACCACATAATGCGAGCACTCAGGTCACTCAACTGCAAGTACAAGTCTGACCCAGTCATTATCCATGCTGGTGTGAACGACCTGAGATGTACCTCCCTGGACTACATGGAAAGAGACATAGAGGATCCCTCTGATTATGTAGGCCAGGCAGGTATGACCCTGACCTTGAGCAGTATCCTACCTTCACCAAGTATGATGCCACATAAACAGAGACAAGATGATCAGCTGTAATAATTTGCTTAAACTATGGTGTCATTCAAAGGGGGTCCAATGTCTGTCTGCCTGGGATGACATGCTGGACAGGCCACGCTGATTTGCAAGGGACGGCTTGCACCTGTCACCCCTGGGCTTCCGGATTTCGGCTGATGCTCTTGCCACCCCTATTGTGCCTTTTTTATGCAAGAATCAGATTCTACACCTACCACCCTAGAACACAGAAAAGGAAAGACACTAAGGGTAATGCTGCTCAATGCCAGAGGTCTCAACCTCAAGCTGCACACACTCAATGCCCTTCTCAGTATGTAGCACATTGATGTCTGTGCTGTGCCTGAAACCTGGTTCATGGCTTCTGACAGCACCCCAGCACTATCGGGTGTTACCTCATATCATGCGTTCCGGCACCAAAATCCAGACAACACCAAGAAAGGAGGGTGGGTGTCCATATTCATCAAGGACACCCTCACCTCAAGGTTGGTGGCAACACACGATGCATCGGAGACCATCCAGGTGCCAGTAACTGTAGGCAAGACTGCTCTGCAGTTTGTAGCATGTTACATGCCACCCTCTCAAACTCAGGTACCTCACACAGCTGTCCTGAAAACACCGGAGGGGATAAATGTATCTCCAAACACCATCATACTGGGTGATTCCAACTATCCAAATATAGACTGGGATCACTAATCAAGCTAACACTCTAACCCAAAGGTTCCAAGAGTTCATACACTCAAATGCCATGGAACAACTGGTCACCATCCCCACAAGTGGAGACAACATACTAGAACTCATCATCACGAACATGGGGTCACACTGTTCAACACCAGACGTATACCCATCTTTGGTGAGATCAGATCATGAACTAATCTCAGTGGGAGTCCACATCCCACCCACACCCCAGATAGAAAAACAAACAGTGAAGACCTTCTCAAATGCCGACTTCACATTTCTAAGGACTGGTGTGGTCTCTTTCAAGGCCCCAAGCCAGCGGACACCATTACCCAAGCCGCTGTATCACTTACAAATGCCTTCTACCAGCACCTCCAGGACTGCATGGATCAAGCAATCCCAAACAAAACAAAGACTCTTTGTACCACAGGCAAGCATCCAGTCTGGTGGACCCCAGCCATAAACAAGCTCTACAACAAAGGAAGGAGCTACTACAAGATGGAGCGACATCCGTAGAAGGGAAGACACCCCTGCTCATTATGAGTAAAACACTGGGTTCCCCCATACAATCATCCAAGGCAAGTTTTGAGAGTAAACCCGCTCAGGACTCAAGGGACAATCATGAGGCCTTTTTTACCTATGTTTGACACCTGGGAGGGAATTCCCAGATATGCTCAGAATTAGTTCGGAATGATGTAAATATCACTGAACCTACAGACATTGCCAACATACTGGCTGACAGGTTCAGTGCGGATTTCTCCCCCCCTCCCCCCAACTGGAAGGGTATCTACACCAGAGGATTGTAGCCCCCCAAACATCTCCAATGCTGGGGTGAGAACTGCTCTATCCAAGGCGGAAAACACTTTATCCATGGGACCAGATGGTGTCCCCAGTTGTGTGCTCCATGAACTCAATGAGGAATTACACCCGCAGTTAGGGCATCTGTTTAATCGTAGCCTCACCGCAGGATATGTGCCCAAGGAGTGGCATACGGCAATGGTGGACCCACTTCACAAAGGAGGTGCCTCCACCAACCCCGGAAACTACCATCCCATCAGCTTGACAAGCCTGGTCTGCTAAGCTATGGACAGGATCATAATGGGAATGATAAATGAAGACATAGGGGACTTGCAGACGTTGGATCCAATCCAGTTTGGCTTTGTCAAGGGCAGATCATGACTTTTAAACTTGGTTGACTTTTTCATGACAGTCACCCAGGCCATTGACGTGGGCAAGGCAGTCCACACAGCCTACCTTGACCTGGCAAAGGCTTTCGACACAATACCCCACTCAGGTATCATTGAAAACATCACCAGCTTAAATGTGAACCCATACATCACAGGATGGGTTGCAAACTGGCTAAGTGACAGAACACACAGGGTCAAAGTTGCTGGTGCCATGTCACACTCCAGAGCTGTCACAAGTGGTGTCCCACAGGGCTCAGTCCTGGGCCCACTTTTGTTCAGCATCTACTTTTCAGAAGTACAAGCAAACACAGGAGGATTATGGCTGACAAAGTTTGAAGATGACTGCAAACTGGGAACCATAGTTGGAAACCCATCTGACACAGACATCCTTCAGAAGGGTCTCATAGACACAGATAACTGGTGCCAGAGCCATGGCCTTATGTTAAACGCTAAACAATGCATAGTCATACCCTTCGGGAACAACAGGGTTACCCCTAGGTTCCCATCTAGATGGCAATCCTCTGAGCACAGAAGAGGTTATCAGGGACCTGGGCACCCAGGTTGACAGTAATATTTCATTTGACACTCACGTTGCCAGAGTAGGCCTGGGACTGTTCCTGCTATTAGGACAGAGGTGTGACCTGGTAGTGTCAGGGTGCTGATGTGGGCTTTGACCCTGTTTTCTATTACAGCACTGATATCTACATTCACTATACTGTGTGCGTTTACACTGCACGCATTTATACTTCTGGCATTGGGTAGCATTACATCTAGGTTACTATCCCTTGTGGTACCTATGAGTTAGGTTTGTGTTTTTTGTGGTTTATGATTGGTGAGGGTGGATGTTAGTCGGGTCCTCAGGTGTGCATATGGTACATGGTATTACATTACTTAACACATGGCATTCATGCCTCAGGTGGTGCTGCAGGGCTGCCTCTGTCGGATGCACATACTACACTCCCTGTACATGTTTGGAAGCAGGTTGTGTCATGTTAGGCATCCCTGTTACTATATGAGTGAGTCAGAGCGGGTATCAGTCCCAGTGTTCCTACTGACCAAGTGTATGTGCTATCGTTGCCTCTTTGCCAAGGCCAGGGCATACTGGGCACGCCTCCTTCTGCCTACTGGGACAAGGTCAGGTTGTTCCTCCTCCGAGTCACCCTCTGCCTGTGGTGGCCTTGGCAATGGTGGGGGGATGTTAGGCCCAGCCCTGTGCTGGTCCTGCTGCAGCTGTTTCCGCAGGATCATATTATGTAGCATAGCACATATCATGACTATTTGGGTACATGTAGTTGGTGTGTACTGCAAGGCTCCACCAGATGTGTCCAGACACTGGAACCATGACTTGAGCAGCCCAAACACACGCTCTATGACATTACGTGTTTGTGCGTGTGTCTCATTATGGCGTTCCTGTTCAGGTGTGTGTGCATTTCTGATGGGTGTCATCAGCCACGGCTCAAGTGCATAACCTGCATCCCCCACTAGGTGTCCGTGTGGGAAGTCCCCACTGGCAAATGATTGGTACAGCTGCATCAGATGCCAGATGTGGGAATCGTGGTAGCTCCCAGGGCAGCCAGCACACACATTCATTATTATGCCCTGGGCATCACACACGACCTGGCAGTTGATGGAGGGGTATCCCTTGCGGTTAATGTAGACTCTACCCCGCTTACCAGCTGGTGCTTTGATGCGTACATGCGTGCAGTCTATTGCACCCAGCACCTCAGGGTATCCAGCTCTTTGCTGGAAGAGACGCATATTGCTGGCCATAACCTCACGGTCATTAGGGACATATATATGATCACCGACATGTGCTGACATGGCATCTAGGAACTGGTGCAGTACCCTGGAGGCTGATGCCTGTGATATCCCCATCATATCACCAGTTGGTCTCTGGAAGGTACCTGTTGCTAGTATTCTTAGGCCAACACATACCTTGGTTTCCACTGGGATGGGTTCCCCTCTGTTGGTTCTGTGTGTGAGATGTGGCCTGCACAGCTCAACAATCTGCTGCAGAAGGTCTCTGTCCACTCTGTAGCGCTCTACTATCTCCAGCTCATGTAACCCATGGTAGGTGACCCTGGGCCTGTATACTCTTCTCCTTCTCCTCACTCTGGGTTGTCTGTCAGCATCTGCATTGTCACCACCCTCAGCAATTCGCCTTTGCCTGATTATAACAGCTATGGCAGCCCCTAGCATTTCTGCTCTGAGTTCAGCTTTTGTCAGTTTTCAATTCTGATAACTTACTTTCTTGCAGTATCTCTTGTGAGAAACACCCTGCACTGCTCTTTGCAGTGTTTTAAGTGCTGGGTTGGGCTTCTAGTCTGCCTGCATAATTGCCTGCTTCCAATTGTTTCCACCAAGTAACTCTAGCAGTATCCTCTGGCAGTTTCCGTGTATTTTGGTTGTTTCCTGTTTCCTCTCTGTTTCCTGAAGGGGAGCAATGTGCACACCAGCTTAAGCACGCTCACAGTTACTTAAACGCGCGCACAAATCCCTACACGGTGTTACATGCATGCACACATCCTTACACGGTGTGAACTAGGCTGATTCATGTTAAAATGCGCGCGCACTGCCTTCCACACGTGCACGCCCGCGCAAACCGTTGGAAACGGTTTGCAACACGCTCCCATATGTTGAGCCTGCCTTACACGCGCGCACACGCGCGCATGCACGTATTTCAAGAAACTTTGAGTGTAGGGATAGCGTAAACCTTCAATTTCTTGACTTTCCTAGTGTTCTGTTGAGACACACCTCCCTCCCTGAAGTCTGTCTGTCATCTTTCACTGTACATTGCCCTCCAATCTGAAACATTTGTATCTATCCTTCCCCCCATGATGTCACCTACCTCTTACTCTGTTCCTCCCCCTTCTCTAACTCTTACACTACTCAGAAAGTGCTCATTACCTATGTGGCATTGTGATTCAGTATTGTAACCCTCATTTACATAGGATTGCCTAGTAATGACTAGTTACATGTCTAACACGGAGCTTCCCCCCCTTGACAACCACTAAACGGAGGCCATATTGTTTTTGGTCTGCGAGTCCCTCCATTGACATTCCATGTAATACATAAATCCCACAATTGTGGGCTTATAAGCTTCAGTTTTTAGTTTTAGGTAGTGCACCCCGTTTGTGCGGGTGTGCGCTGCAGTTAAACCTCAAAATCCCGTTAAAAAAAAAGTTATATAACATATTTTTGCAACACTTTTTCATGCCAATGGCCACATATTTGGCCATTGGCATGCTTAATGAAACAAATGCACCCTTTATTTGGAGCTGACATAGCTCCGTTTTTAATTTTGCAGAAATGTACTCAGTTGTCAGCTGAGTACATTTCTGCCGCTAACACGTCCATTACACGGACTGGTTTCTGCTTCGTGGATCGCTCAGATACCTCATTTGCATATCTTTGAGCTGCAAATGAGGTATTGAGCATTTCCACACCCAGTCCGTGTAAGAGACGTGTTAGCTGTCTCTTACACGGAGATTTGGGCTGTTCCTGAATCGGGAGGCGTACACGGAGGCTTACACTACTCTTGAACTCCGTGTAAGCCTTCCTGAATCTGGCCCATTATGTCCGCATAACTTCAGTCTTACCATTTTCATCCGCTATGCACTGTGTGCGTGTCTTATCCTGCAACATACATTGACATAAGCTATGGTTTCAACGGTTGGCCTGATAACGAAAATTATTCTCCCGCTGATTAGCGCCAGACTTCAAATAAAAGGGGTTAGGGCCTTGTTGAGCGAATGTATCCTCTTTCTTTCTGTTCCAGCCATCAAAACTACTGCAGGCAATTGTAGCAGCCCTATCTTTCTTCCTTTCCTTAGGGGATAATATTGAATGTACTGAAGTCTCAGATGCAGCCATTGCAGGACCTCGCTTTCATAGGTTGCTCACTGGACACTGTGTTTCTTTTAATTTATTTTTTGTGTGTCAGTTGTAGAGATGTGGCTTGTGATTGTTTATAAATGTGGTGTGTTGCATTTAGATAATGTGGAATAAGTTTGTTTAGGTATGTTCATTCCCATCCCAAAAAAAATAGCTGTTTGCCACGTTCATGTGTTTCTAGGTTTTCCATTGGACTTTTTTTAGGAGTGTTCTGGATCTCTTGCAGTTCATTTTTTTATTTTTTTTTGGCCTCTTCCCCCTGGGTGGCTGGGTTTTGGGAACTTTTTTTAGTGTAGAGCAGATGGAGCTTTTTAGCAACAGCTTACCTCTGTTCTTCTTCCTTGTCTCTTTTGTGGCATACATTGACTTTCCTGTTTTCGTATTGATAATATGTCCATCTGCAGACATCTGTCAGTCCATCTGTGGACATCTGTCAGTGCTCTCATTCTCATCTGGGGTACACCATCAGTCCACCTGCAGACATCTGTCAGTGCTCTCCTTCCAATCTGGGGTACACCGGTGCACCTGCGGACGTCTGCCAGTGCTCTCCTCATCTGAGGTACACTGCATGCCTTTTGTTGATGCTTCTGTTCATGGTGTTTACCTTATGCTGCAGACAGGATGAAAGGCCCTGACCTTCCCTTTGACATAGGATTCCTCCAGCCATTTGACCCTGCTTTCTCCCAGCTAATTGAGCCCAGGGTGCCAGCTTCATGGACAGTCTGTGTGCCATCTGTCTGGCTGGACTGTTACTGTTTTTACATTTGTCAGTTTCCACTACATCTAGCAGTTAAACTTTGCTATCCCCTTCACTGCTTCATGTAAGTATTATGTTTGGCTATGTATCATTTTCATAGTTCTTCACCTGTCATGTAGTAACTGTTTGTGTAGATAGGGACCAGCCATCTGTACAGCTGCATTTTTAGAACAGGTGGTATATGTACTAGGAAATGTTACTGTAGGCTTGTTTGTGGAAACGTTTCACTTTGGGTGCATACATACCTGGACGTAATTATGAGGATGTTGCGTGGGGAAATAATTCATTGTGTCTCAGGGAAGTGCTTGTGCATACATGGTCTCACTGCTGAAGTGACTGCTGGGCCAATTTGTGTCATTTTGGTGCCTGTGCATACAGAATGCAAACAACTGTAAGGGTTACTTGGGGACATATAGAAAGTCAGTCTTCAAATTACATTGGGTTACATCATTTCTGCTTGTATTATTCTATTTGTGATTATACTACCTGAATGAGATAAAGGTTATCACTAGGTGACTACTGACAGCATGGAGCTACCATATTTTTGTGCATTTCTCCTGGCTTTGTCAGTCATGTGTGGAATTTAGGTGGGAGGAAGGGTTCAGTAATATCTAAGTGTTATACTATTTGACCTAATGACTCAGGTCTTCTCCTTACTGATGATAATGAGTCTGTGTTACATAACAGCTGCACCAGGTAAGATAATGAATGCCTACTCAACAGGTTATGTGCAGCAATTATCACCTGTGTCTCAGCATGCATACCTTTGCAGTAATGAAAGGAAGGTCATTATCACATTAGCAATATATGCAGTTACAATATAGCAGTGGATCATTATCACTTTTCTGGGAAAATTTTCAGCTGCTGTCACTGTTATTCACAGAAGTAAAAGTCATTATCATTTTGAATGCACAAGCCAGGCTGTTTTTTTTTTCTCTGCTTGGAGTCATTGCAAGCAACCCCCCCATTCATCAACTGTCAACCCTCCTAAACCCCTGATTTTTTCTTGCTATATATATATATATATATATATATATATATATATATATATATATATATATATTTGTTCATGTGTGTGTATATGGATATATATGTATGTGCATAATGTACTTGCACATATATACATTGGTCACACGCACATATACATAATTCTGGTAATTGTGCGTATAATTTTCCTGAAGGGGTCATTTGGGTGAATGTTTCATTTGGGGATGTGTATAACATGTAGTAATGAAGATGTTGGTAGGGGAAATAATTCATTTGTGTACCAGGGAAGTGCTTGTGCATACATGGTCAGACTGATGAATATCGTAATACAGATACAGTGTAACAAGTATAGGTTATCTATAGCTCAGGTTTCAGTGATGGTTGTTATAATTTTTTGTTAATGTATTCAGTTTTCAAGAATAATTTATTATCTGTTAACAATATGCACATACTGCATTGAGGAAAACTCTTGGGTCTTATTGTAACCAGAGTGATGGTCAGATTCGATAACTGGAATTATTACTTTTGTGACTAATTCTTACATGGATGAACCAGATAAGTTTGACATTTCTGCTTGTATTACTGCACTTCTGCTTATACTTAGTAGTTGGGCATGTTTCCACACTTTGTCAGTCATGGGTGGAAATTAGGTGGTAGGAGGAAGGGCTCAGTAACATCCAAGTGTTATACTATTTTGACTAAATTATAATGATTAAGTTTTTCTACTGAATGATAATGAATGCCTCTGCACTCCACACTGACATCTATTAGAACATGCTAATGCAAAATGTGTGTGTGTGTAGTAGGTAAGTACCTCTGCAGCGTCATCGCCACTTATGTACCTAATGCAAAGAATACTGCCCCTGGGGTTAGGATGGAAGATTTGCATGGGCCAACCAGGTAATGCATATGATATACATATATATGTAGTCTTCTGTCAAACATCAGTAGTAATCTGTTTGCATTTTCTTTCCTGTGCAGGTTTGTCCACCTTTTGACACTGACATGGCTTCACGACCAGGAGAACGACAAGTTAGAGTGTGGGTATGTGGCCATTCCTACATTCACTGGGCTGCCAGCCATGCCTCCAAAACTGAAAAGCAGTACAACTTGAGCTTCCCCACATCCAGTGTTTGGATTCAATACTTCTATCCTGAGCCCGACATCCTTGTGCTGCACATTGGAGGGAATGATGTCATCAGTCAACCACTCGGAAGGCTACTGTTTCAAATCACAGCAATTTTTGAACACCTGCAGTCATGGTGGCCACGTTGTCATTTTGTGTGGTCTGACATAATTCCTCGACAGATATGGAAAACAGCAAACAGTCAATGGGCAGTGCACAAGGCCAGACTATTACAGAATGGGTTCATGCATGGCTTGATGCACAGGGTCAGTGGATCTACAATCTGTCATGACAGCATCACCGCAGAAGATGTTCAACTGTTCAGAAGGGATGGCATTCACCTAACTGAGGAGGGCATTGCGCTGTTCTTGACTGACCTCCACAATGGTGTGAGGAGAGCTATGCAGGATTGGTAATATGCAGCTTGTGAGAAGAATGGAAAACACCCATGACTAAGTAGGGACTAGTATGGTAAGCAAAACTCTATTATGAAATGTGTTGTGTGACATATATTTTTCTGAGTTTGGCAAATAACTGTGGTAAGGAGCTGGGAGGATGCTGAGAAAGGACAACAGTTTTAGGAGAGTGCTACCACGTACAATCTAATATGTCCATGACCATCCTGCAATACTTTGGTTTTTACTCTGCTTTATCAGGCATGTGTAGAGTTTAGATGACAGGAAGGGCTTGCTAATATAGAACTTGATCGCTTAGGTCCATTGCTGAATGGACACATGTAAAAAGAAAAGGCATAGGTAAGGCAGACTGCTGACACTGAAGGAGGCCATGAGACTGCAGTGGTATCAGCTGTCTGAGTGGGTAGCCAGCACATCTATCGGACAGATCAGATGACCTTGCCTGCCACTGAAGTCCCATGCCTGTCCTGGGTTCATTAGTGGAGTGGCGGTCCTTACCTTGCTTTTTCTCTTTACGTGTACCCATTCAGCAGTATGTTGGCTACACCAAGAATGCAGTCATATGTGTCTACATGGTAAAACAACTAGTTCTGAATGCTATACACGTGTACAGCTATCAGTTTTGTTAGGACTCAGGTTATGGAAATTATGATTTTTTTTCATATTTTGGTAAATAACTTCGCAAGGGATAATCTGAATATGCTAAGTAATGCCTCATTTTGAAGACAGTATTGCTGATTCCAACATGGTAAAAGAATTGGGCCTGTATGTTGTACAGATGTGCAGATATCAAAGTTTGTTTTGGACTTAGGTTATGGAAATGATGATTGTTTTTTTCATATTTTGGTAAGTAACTTCTCAAGGGAGAATCTGAATGTGCTAAGTAATACCTCATTTTGAAGACAGTATTGCTGGTGCCAACATAGTAAAATAATTGTGCTTGTATGTTGTACACACTTGCAGATATCAAAGTTTGTTTCGGACTTAAGTTATGGAAATTATGATTTTTTTTTCATATTTTGGCAAATAACTTTGGAAGGGAGAATCTGAATGTGCTACGTAATACCTCATTTTGAAGACAGTAGTGCTGGTTCCAACATGGTAAAATAATTGGGCCTGTATGTTGTAAACATGTGCAGATATCAAAGTTTTTTTCAGACTTAGGTTATGGAAATTATGATTTTCTTTTCATATTTTGGTAAATAACTTTGCAAGGGAGAATTTGAATGTGCTAAGTAATGCCTCATGTTGAAGACAGTATTGCTGGTTCTAACATGGTAAAAGAATTGTGCATGTATGTTGTACACATGTGCAGATATCAACGTTTGTTTTGGAGTTAGGTTATGGAAATTATGATTTTTTTTCATATTTTGGTAAATAACTTTGCAAGGGAGCATGTCAGTGTGCCTAGTAATATCTCATTTTGAAGACAGTGTTACTCCATACAACATGGTAAAAAAACTATGTCTTTGCACTGTACACATCTATATATATCACAGTTTGTTTAGTCTTGTAGGATTATGAAAATTATACATTTCCAATAATTCTCATTATTATGCCCATATCTTTGCAAGGGAGTATGGTGATCACACAAGTGATGCATCATTTTGAAGCTGACATTGAGACGCACAACTTCTACACTGATATGTAGGCTCTGTCTGTTACAGATGATGATATATTATGCTTTGTTTATTTATCAATTATGAGAAATATTATATTAATCATATTTCTGTGAATATCTCCATAAAGGAAGATCACGCAGTAATAATTAAGGTATCATTTTAAAGCTGACATTCATACTAGCAAATTGTATCAGTCTACATGGTACATTGACCAAGATATTGTGCTTTGCTTTTCCAAAAAGGTAAAAAATATGTACAATATCAACATTCCTTGCCAAATATTTAATAATGACTTTGATTTGCACTATCAACATTTATACTGTTGGAAAGGTCAGTGTCTGCTGAACAACTTTTGCGTTTACATTTTTAGTCTAGCTCCTACAGTTAAAGAGTTATGAACATTTGTTTTCTGTATGGTATTAGAAATGGATTTTCTGAAAATGAGCTCAGGCTGCACTGTTGTTCCTATGGTAGAATTAAGCAGGCAGCTTTTTCAGAGCTGCTCCGGAGTGAATGAGTTAATATTGCTGTAACACACTTAAGTCATTTGATAGCACAGTAGCCTTTGCATTCACAGACATAACCTGGAGGATGTCCAATGTTCATATGGCAGGAAGAGAGGAGGAAGGCTAGGAGTGTGGCAGTGAGGGTAAGAACCTTTAATGTCGGCAGTATGACTGGTATGGGGACAGAGCTAGCTGATATGATGGACAGAAGGAAAGTTGATATATTGTGTGTGCAAGAGACCAGATGGAAGGGGGTAAGGCTAGGTGTATTGGAGTTGGGTCCAAATTGTTCTATCATGGTATGGATGGGAGGACAAATGGTGTAGGGGTTATCCTGAAGGAACAGCATGCCAAGAGTGTTTTTGGAGGTGAAAAGAGTGTCGGATAGAGTGATGTTTATGAATCTGGAAATTGATGGTGTAATGATGGCTGTTGTTAGTGCATATGCACCACAAGTTGTGTGTGCAATGGATGAGACAGAAAAACTTTGGAGTGAATTGGATGAAATGGTGATGACTGTATCCAAGGGTGAGAGAGTGGTGATTGCACTAGATTTCAATGGGCATGTTGGTGAAGGGAACAGAGCGGATGTGGAAGTAATGGGTAGGTATGGTGTTAAGCAAAGGAATACAGAAGGTGAGATGGTGTTGGAGTTTGCAAAAAGGATGGACATGGCTGCGGTGAATGCATATTTTAACAAGACAGAGGAGCACAGAGCAACATACAAGAGTGGAGGAAGATGCACACAGGTGGATTATATCCTATGCAGGAGGGCCAGTTTGAAGGAGATTGGAGACTTTAAAGTGGTGACAGGGGAAAGTGTAGATAGACAGCATGGAATGTTGGTCTCTGGAATGATGTTCAAGAAGAGGAGGAGGAGTGTGAGGGCAGCACCAAGGATCAAATGGTGGAAACTGAAAAAGGGTGATTATGAGGTTGAGTTCAGAGAAGAGTTAAGACAGGCAGTGGGTGGCAGTGAAGAGTTACTGAATATCTGGGTAACGGCAGCAGAGCTAGTAAGGGAGATGACTAGAAAGGTGTTTGGTGTGACATCTGGACAGAGGAAGGAGAACAAGGAGACCTGGTAGTGGAATGAGGAAGTACAGGGGAGTATACAGAGAAAGAGGTTGGTGAAGAAGAAGTGGGATTGTCAGAGAGATGAAGAAAGTAGACAGGAGTATAAGGAGATGAAGTGCATGGCAAAGAGAGAGAGGTGGCAAAGGCTAAGGATGAGGCGTATGAAGTGTTGTATGAAAGGTTGGATACTAAGGATGGAGAAAAGGACCTGTACCAATTGTCTAGACAGAGGGACTATGCTAGGAAGGATGTGCAGCAGATAAGGGTGATAAAGGATAATGAGGGAAATGTACTCACAAGCAAGGAGAGTGCGTTGAGCAGATGTAAAGAGTACTTTCAGGGGCTGTTGAATGAAGAAAATGAGAGACAGAGAGAGAGAGAGAAGGTTGGATTATGTGGATATGTTGAATGAGGAAGTGCAATGGATTAGCAAGGAGGAAGTAAGGATAGGTATGAAGAGGATTAAGAATGGAAAGGCTGTTTGTCCAGATGACATACCTGTGGAAGCATGGAGGTGTTTAGGAGAAATGGCAGTGGTATTTTTAACCAGATTGTTTAATGAAATTTTGGAAAGTGAGAGGATGCATGAGGAGTGAAGAAAACATGTTTGGGTACCGATTAAAAGAATAAGGGTGATGTCCAGAGCTGTAGTAACTACAAAGGGATAACATTGATAAGTCACAGCATGAAGATATGGGAAAGAGTAGTGGAAGCTAGGTTAAGAAGGGAGGTGAGGATTAGTGATCAGCAGTATGATTTAATGCCAGGAAAGAGCACTATATATGTGATGTTTGCTCTGAGAATGTTGATGGGGAAGTACAGAGAAGGTTGGAAGGAGTTGTGTTGTGTCTTTGTGGACTTAGAGACAGCATATGACAGGGTGCCTAGAGAGGAGTTGTGTTATTGTATGAGGAAGTCAGGATTGGCGGAGGAATCTTTAAGAGTGCTACAGGATATGTACAAGGGTAGTGTGACAGCGGTGAGTTCTGCACTAGGGGCGACAGATGCATTTAAGGTGGAGGTGGGATTACATCAGGGATCAGATCTGAGCCCTTTCTTATTTACAGTGGTGATGAACAGGTTGACAGACAAGATCAGACAAGAGTCCCTGTTGATTGTGATGTTTGCAGATGACATCGTGATCTGTAGTGAGAGTAGGGAACAAGTTGAGGAGACCCTGGAGAAGTGGAGATATGCTCTAGAGAGGGGAGGAATGAAGGTCAGCAAGACTGAGGCATAATATACGTGTGTGAATGGAAGGGAGGATAGAGAAATGGTGAGGATGCAGGGACTAGAGTTTGCAAAGGTGGATGAGTTTAAATACTTGGGATCAACAGTTCAGAGTAATGACAAGTGTTGGGTAGAGGTAAAGAAGAGAGTACAGGCAGGATGGGGAGGGGAGAGAAGAGTGTCAGGAGGGATCTGTGACAGACAAGTACCATTAAGAGTAAGAGGAAAGGTCTACAAGAGGCTAGTGAGACCAGTTATGTTATATGGGTTGAAGACAGTGGCACTGACAAAAAGGCAGGTGTCAGAGCTGGATGTGGCAGAGTTAAAGATGTTAAGATTTGCACTGGGGGTGACAAGGGTGGACAGGATTAGGAATATGTATGTTAGAGAGTCAGCCCATGTTGGACGGTTTGGAGACACAGCCAGAGAATAATGTGATTATGTTGGTTTGGACATGTGCTGAGGATGGATGATGAGTAAGCTGAGAAAAGGATGGTAAAGATGAAGCTGCCAGGTAAGAGGACAAGAGGAAGGCCTAAGATAAGGTTTACATATGTGGTGATAGAGGACATGCAGATGATTGGTGTGACAGAGCAAGATGCAGATGACAGGAAGAAATGGAGATAGATGATCCGCTGTGGTGACCCCTAACGGGAACAGCCAAAAGAAAGAGAAGGAGATGTTGTAATGTCAGTCCTCACAGGTTGCCAATGATTTGCCAGACATAACACAACTCTATGAGTAAATGACTACAAATATGAGGCACACATATGGTCAGTGTGCTTAACACTGGGCAGTTGAATGGTATAAGCTCAGTATATCACATGTAGTTCAACACACACATCTGCAACAGTAGTTTACTATGCAAATACCCTGTATAGGTCTCTCACATTTCTGAGACAACCATGTATATCATAGTTGTATTCACAATTAACATATGGTATGCCTTCATTGAAGGTTGGTCGTCGGGCTGGCAACTCGGCACCGTAAAATCCACTGCCAATCATGAGCGGACCGGAGTTCCACTGTGGCGACACCTACTTGGGAAAAGCCAAAAGAATTTATTCACAATTAACATATGGATATCTACGACATCCTAGTAGCTGGCCTAGCAGTGTCACAGTCAGTCAGTATTGTTCAACAAACACTCCAATAGTAATCATATGTGAGCCATCCTTTCCTGGGGTGACTCAGGGGCCTGAGCTGTGATCTATGTCACTGCAGACAGACCCAGATGGTATGGCCCTAGGTACTGATCAGCAATATATCAGTACAGCAAGTCTTGTTGAGTCATATTTGTTGAACTTCCTATTTCCCACTATTACATATCCCCTACTGCATTCCATTACATGCTTGCTTGTTTGATATACCTTTTTTTCCCAAGTATGGTTGGTTTGATTCCAATATGTGTTGATTGGTTTGTCTGTCTGTCTGTCTGTCTCTCTCTCTCTCTCCAAGATGTAGGGTATACATCTGTTTTGCATAGGCAACAGCTTGCCTTTTGTAGGTAATGCTCACGAACAGCTGATGGCCTATGCACCAACTGGTGTCCCCCATTTGCTAATTGCATACAGAACAGCTGTGTTGTTATTCCTATAGCTAATGGCATGGCAACACCCTCCTATAATTGAGTACTTCATGTGGGTGTTGCTCCTTTTCCTTGCCTGTGAGGAAAACTTTATGGAGGTGTGTGAACAACAGCATTACAGAGGGTAGTTGGAAATACTTCTTACAATGAAAACTGTGAAAGTACAGTTGTGTACACCTACCATAAATGTAGATGTTCGAGTGTCTTCACTGTTGCAGTCATAACTGTAGGGTGCTCCTGCCGGCAGGCAGCCCGAGGTCGGCCAGAATCCCAAAGTCTGGGTCCGGCGTCGGCTGTATAAGCTAGTATCCTGACGTCAGTACGCCTTGGTACATAGCCTTCAGCTGACGCCATCTTCTCCAGCCTTTCTTGCCCTAGATGTCAGAAGTCCCCAACAAATCAAAAATGAATCCAACAAGGAAACACAAATACACCACAAATATGAGAGAAAGAGGGGATAGGAGGGAGGACCCGACTGGAACAGTGAAGACACTCGAACATCTACATTTATGGTAGGTGTACACAACTCTACTATGTTCTTCGTGTTTCACTGTTGCAGTCATAACTGTAGGGTGGAATCCCAAAGCAGTGTACAGGGGGAGGAGGCTTTAGATAGAAGAAGGGGAGGCAAGAATACCCTGCAAGACAGCAGAGGCAAAGCCTGCCCTAGACTTAGAAAATAAGGGGAGATTGTAGTGCTTGGAAAAAGTATGCACAGAACTCCAAGTGGCAGCTTCCAAGATATCCTTGGTAGGGACTCCTCTGAGGAATGCTGTAGAAGTAGCAGCTGCTCTAGTAGAATGACTTCTAATGGTCCCTGGAAACTGTTTCCCATGATGAGTGTAACAAAATCTGATTCCATAAGCAATCCATTTGGAAATAGTTTGTTTAGAAATAGGTTTTCCAAGAGAACTGGAGGCAAAGGAAACAAACAATTGGTTAGACTTTCTGAAATCTTTAGTCTTGTCCAAGTAAAATCGTAACTGTCTGTGCACATCCAATGAATGCAAAATCCTTTCCCCTTTATTTTGAGGATTTGGAAAGAAAGTAGAAAGGTGAATTGTCTGATTCAAAGCCACTTTCGAAATCACCTTAGGCATGAAAGTAGGATTGGTCCTCAAGGATACTCTGTCCTGATGGAAAATAAGGTATGGTTCCACAGCCATGAGAGCTTGCAACTCTGAGACCCTTCTGGCAGAGGTCAATGCTAACAAAAGAACAGTCTTCCAGGATAGAAACTTAATATCTGAAGATGCAGCAGGCTCAAAAGGAGGCAAAGTAAGTTTTTCTAAAACATAATTAAGATCCCAGGCAGGGACAGGAGGGGTTCTTGGAGGCCGCAAATTTTTAGCCCCTCTCAAGAACTGCTTCACCAAAGGATGTGAAAAAACAGGAGGATCAGAACTGAAATGTGCAGAGATAGCAGAAGCATGAATCTTAATGGAAGAAAAGGAAAGTCCTTTAGATAAAAGTTCGAAGGTAAAGCAAAATAGAGGAGAGATCAGGAACCTGAGGATCAGAGCCTCGGTCCTGCATCCAAATAGAAAACCTCTTCCATTTAGAGGCATAGGATTTCCTAGTGCTAGGCCATCTAGCTTCCAAAAGAACATCCAAAACTTGTTTGGGAAGACTAGAGGAAATCAAATTCCTTTGAAGAGCCAAGCTGCCAAGCAAAGGGTCTTGAGATTGGAATGTAGTAACTGACCCTGATGCTGGGACAGAAGCGAAGGGTTCAATGGACGAATCCAAGGAGGCCCCGAGAACAGGAGCTTTAAGGTTGGATACCAAAACTGTCGAGGCCAATTTGGAGCAATCAAGATGAGGAACTTGGGCTTGTCCTGCTTTATCTTCAGTAGTACCCGAGGCAGTAGAGGAAGTGGAGGGAAGGCATATGCTGAAAGGCTTCTCCAGCTGAAGGACAGGGCATCCACTCTCCATGCTGTTTTGTGGAAGGACCTGGTGCAAAAGCGAGGCAGCTGATGATTGAGATGGGATGCAAACAGATCTATCTGGGGACATCCCCAAACTGCAGTAATCCTGTTGAACAAGTTGGTGTCTAGCATCCATTCGTGAGGATCTGAAATGTTTCTGCTCAGGCTGTCTGCTAAGAGATTCTGTTTCCCTGGAATGAATTGAGCCTGGAGATGCAGATTCAAATTTAGAGCTGTGTCCCATAAACCCATAGCTAGTCTGCAAAGGGGTATGAATGAGAACCCCCCTGCTTGTTGATGTACCACATGACCGTGGTGTTGTCTGTGTGAATTAGCAGAGGCCCTGGTTGTAAAAGGTTTTTGAAGGCTAAAAGGGCATTTTAAACTGCCAACATTTCCTTCAGATTGATGTGCCAGTGAAGATGGTCCTTTGTCCAGGTTCCCTGCTGGCAATTGTCTAGAAAGTGTGCTCCCCAAGCATAATCCGAGGTGTCCGTGGTTAGGATTTGAGTAGGTTGAGGGAGACAAAGGTTTTCCTTCGTTTAAAGTGCATGCCCTGGACCACCAGAGGAACTCCTTCTGGAGGCAGGGGATCAGAGGAATCAGAATATCCAGATCGTGGTAATGCTGTGACCATACACTTTTCAGATACCATTGAAGCTTTCTCATGTGAAGCCTTGCGTTTGGAATCAACAGAATGCAGGAAGCCATGTAGCCCAGAGCCTGCAGGAATTTCCTTGCAGTGAGCTGAGATAGAGTTGCCAAGGTGTTGAAAGTAGAAGCCAGCTGAGTTTGTTTTTCTGGAGTGAGGTAGGCCCTTTGTAAGGTTGTATTTAAGAGGGATCCCAAGAATACCATCTGTTGAGAAGGGATCAAATGTGACTTTTATGTTCACTGAGAATCCCAGTAGTAGGAGAAGACGTTGAACAAAGTCCAGATGTTGAAGCAGAAGATCTTTGCTGTCTGCCTGAATAAGGCAGTCGTCCAAATAGGGGTAAATCTGGATCCCCTGAAGTCTGCAGTAAGCCACTACTGGTGCCAGGCACTTGGTGAAGACTCTGGGCAGTAGATAAACCAAAGGGCAGAACAGAGAATTGAAAGTGCCTCGAACCTGCCTTGAACCTGAGGAATTTCCTGCGTTCTTGTCTGATAGGGATATGCAAATAGGCTTCCTTTAAGTCCAATGTCACCATCCAGGTGTCCTGAGAGAGCATTGGAATTAGCTGTTGCAGAGTAAGCATCTTGAACTTTGGAATTTCCAAAAAGGTGTTTAACACAGAAAGGTCCAGAATAGGTCTCCATGAGTTTTGTTTTCTTCGAACCAGAAACAGCCTTGAATAAAACCCTTTTCCCATTTCCGAGAGTGGAACAGGCTCTATGGCTCTCATGGCCAGAAGAGCATCCACTTGAGTTAAGGCCTCTGACCATTGAAGTTTTGGCAAATCTGGCCAACCGTGAGTCCTTGGCAAAGTGAGAAAGTGGAACTTGTAACCTTTTAAAATCACGTCCAATACCCATCTGTCCTGGGTAATATGAGTTCAATTTCTGTAAAAAAGAGACAGTTTTCCTCCGAGAGGGGCGTCCAGGTAAAGGGGTCCTGAAGCCCAACCGAGAGAGTCATTGAGTTTGCTTTCTTTGAGATTGGGATCTGTCTTCTCCCCTTCTAGGTGAAGAAGCAGTCCATTGTCTAGATCTGTAAGAGGTCTGGCCTTGACCACGACCTCTGAGCGCCTAGATCTTCCCCTTTGAGGCCTGTCAGGCGTGGGAAAGGACCAATTTTTAGAGGGCCAATTCCTGGAAAATCTAGGAGGCTGAACTTGCAAGAAATCTTTTACAGTCTGCATGGACTTTGCCTTTTCTTCCATCTTTTAATAACTTCCTCAGCCTTAGAACCAAAAAGAACATCTTGTTGAACAGGGGCATCTAATAACTTAGCCTTAACCTGTTCAGGTAAACTTTGTTCATGAAGCCAGGCATGTCTCCTAATCACAGTACCAGAGGCAGCAGCCCTGCAGGAAGCATCCAAAGCATCAAAACCACAATGTAAGCTATGCTTGTTAACCTGTTCAGTAGCATGCAAAACATCCTGAAGTTCCTTATCCTCTGCACAAGCAGGAAGGGAAACAAGCTTTTGCTTTAAAACAGACAAAAGAAATTGCTGATATTTAAACATATGAAACTGGCAATTTAAAGCCCTTACAGACAGGGTAGCAGAAGTATATACCTTTTTTCCCCACCTGTCTAAAGCACGAGAATCCTTCTCAGAGGGAATAGGATTTTTAGAAGTAGCAACCTTAGCAGCCTTAGAGCCCTGAGAAATAGTTTCAGGATCTGCAGAAGGGTTTTTAAATATAAATAAATGAGAGTCAGGAACCCTATAAAATCTATCAGGCTTAGAATGAGCAGGAGGCATGGAATCAGGATTCAAATTAGCCTCAGAAAAAGCATCCTCTACAATGTCCAAGACAGGAGGGATAGCTAAAGGCCTATGCTGAGGAAGAAGAAGAAATTCTCTAAGCCTCTTTTTGGAAGCAGAATATTCCTGTCCTTCCCAATGAAAATGTTCCCTCATCTCATGCAAGGTTTCCCCAAAAGAAAAATCCTCAGGCGGAGAGGCCGAGGGCAAAGAATCCTCAGCATCCGAATCCTCATAAGGGGAAAGGAATAGTCCTGATCAGAGGAAGAAACAGAAGATACAGAAGCCTGGTCAGAGGAATCCAGAGTAACATCCTGTCGAGGCCTTTTCTCAGGAGGGGGGTGAGAACCCCTAATCATTGTAAGTAAATCTTCAGCCATCCTCAATAATTGTTTTTGTGTCTTGGGAGTGGATTCAGAAGCAGCTTGAGCTGGAACTTTAGACTTAGTAGGAGTCTTTGTCTTTGCCTTTGCCTTTGAAATAGTGATGTGAGTAGGCCTGAAAACCCCCTCAGAAGCCGGTACCTGCACAGCGGTTCCGGACCCATCCGAAGGAGCGACGTCCGAAGTTCCTGCAGCAGTTAAAATAGTGGGCCTTGATGGCTCCCCATGGGAGTCCGTATCGGCCATCGGTTCAGAAGTGGCGGATGACAGGGGCTGCAAAAGCGCCTCACTGACGACAGCCGAACCGGACGCTGGCTCCAGCTGCAACGAGTCCTGTTTGGACCTCGGAGGCCTGTCTTTGTCTTTGCGCTTCTTTTGAACTCCGGTAGTGTCTGACGACATTCTATAATTGAAGCGTCTGCCAAAATAATTTAAAGCCCAATCGTACCTGCGCTTGATAGTACGAGAGTTGAACCTGGCACAGAACCGACAACAAGAAACGCCGTGGTCAGGGCCTAAGCAAGGTAGACAGTAAGAGTGGAAATCTTTATGAGGTATTTGTTTCACACGCTATACAATTATTAACTTTTTCTGACATCGGAGGAACAAGAAAAGATTCCCAACGGGTACTTAGCTTTGAGAAGAGAAGTAACAACTTCGGACCGACAACAACCAAATACGCTGTTCGAAAATCGCCAACCAACGTTTTGCGAGCTGCTTTCCACCGCACGGCAAGAAAGACTTGAGAAGATGGCGTCGGCTGAAGGCTATGTACCAAGGCGTACTGACGTCAGGATACTAGCTTATACAGCCGACGCCGGACCCAGACTTTGGGATTCTGGCCGACCTCGGGCTGCCTGCCGGCAGGAGCACCCTACAGTTATGACTGCAACAGTGAAACACGAAGAACATCTGTAGGGCTATCCGCAGAATGGCCAGATTTTGAACTCTCGTGTTTGGTGTGTTCCTCAGACATTTTTTGTCTTTGGAAAATCAGTAGCATACTGTGGGGATTGCAGTCAGTAAATGGTATCATCCATTTGTGTTTCTGACTTCATATCCCTCAGAAAAGATATGTTACAACAAATCCTGTTGCACCAGCAACTGTCTCAGTTTATAACAACAATATTTCACATATTCACCTGTTTTGGGCCTCTCTCCCCAAGTATGTCAGGCTTTGTCCAGATGTCATGCAGTAAGAGGTTGATAGGTAGGGTATATAATTATTCAGTGCCTTCATTCCTGATACCATCCCAGTGATGTATCAGAATGCCAGACATGTTATGTGTAAGAGGCCTTATATATGAGGACAAAGTCTGGACATTCTGTGGGACTCTGAACAGTTGAGAAGTCTGTGTATTTCTGACAATTGTTGACAGGCTGTCAGGATTGTGTAGCAGTGTAGTGTGTACATGTTATTTGGCCTGTGTAGGGAAGGGGGTAGATATATGTGTTATGGCTCCTTTTCTGACTGTGCATGCTGCTCCAGTTTCTGATGGTCTATCAGCTGTATATGTTTGTAGGGGCAGACTGAGATATGTCCCATACCATGGTCAAGCATCATACTACACTGTGAATTGGCCCAGTATATGTAGGGGTAGTGTGTAAGTGGTAAGCATGATGAGATGTTTTGGTTCACATGGTCCTTATACTCTGCTGTTCATTTGGCTGTGACTGTGGTGAAATAGGTTGTCGGTATGCACTTTCACACTGGTGTCTGATTTTCAGTGCTGTTACATCCCTGTAGTGCCTGATATATTTGCAAATACATGTGTAATTCCCCACAGTGGATTTGGGTTAGTGTTGTGTCAGTGTGACTGTAGTTTGGACGGTGCTTGGTGACATGCTTAGCAGCTGAGTGTAGTTTCCCTAATGTAATGTTATGTCCAGACATTTGTAGGATGTACTGTTGCCTGGCCCCCATAAGTGCTGTATATTTCTGACACATCAGTGGGATGATGTGAGGATTTAAGTCACTAACTAGTGAGAGGTAATTGAGTCTTGGACTTCTGCTATTACAGTCAATATATGTTAGGACAGACAGGAGGAGGGTGTTACTGCAACAACTGTGTCAAATTATCTACAACAGTATTTCAGATATGTCCGTATTTTCATGGCTTTCTCCCCCCCCCCCCCACTTTGTCAGGCTTGGTCCAGATTTGTTGCATTAAGGGGTTCTGAGCATACCTATTGACTGGCCGGATTCTTTCAGAATTTTCAGGTTTATTGTTCATATTTCTGGTCTGTTCCACAGATTTATATTATCTTTATTTCCCTGGTAAATCACTGTGATGATCTGAGGATTTCTGTCAGTAAATGATGACATACATTTCAGTTTCAGAACTCACATCCTTCAGAACATGTATTCATGAAACAAACCCTGTCACTCTGGCAATATTCTACATTTATAAGAGCAATATTTAAAATATGTCCCTAGTTTTCACCCATTGTCTCCCCATTTTGACAGCCTTTGGCCAGATTTCCTGCACTAAGATGTTGAGAGGTATGGTCCACTACATGTTATGAGCATATCTCTCTCTCTCCATATATATATATATATATATATATATATATATATATATATATTTTATATGTATAATGTATATTTCTATTTATATTATGTATATATTTTCCATATATATGCATCTCCATACATATATACATGTGTATATGT
The DNA here is from genome assembly GCF_019279795.1 of Protopterus annectens. Classification (NCBI taxonomy): domain Eukaryota; kingdom Metazoa; phylum Chordata; order Ceratodontiformes; family Protopteridae; genus Protopterus; species Protopterus annectens. The sequence continues at coordinate 243,109,399 of NC_056741.1, read as the reverse complement.
ATATATACAAAACCTGAATGATTCTATAGAATCTTTTCCCTACTGTCGAATGACTTTACTGCATGATATGTTTGAAAAAGCATCAGCAAGCCCTAGAGCTCAAATAGTGTAGTGGTACATTGCTCTGAATATGGTGTATAGGGCCCTGGGTTTGAGACGTAGCAGCGCTTATTATTTTGTTGCTAGACAGAACAGTGGCTGATGGAAACAGCATGATTAAAGCAGTTTTAAGTGGCTTTAAGCGGGTTTGTGTGGGTTTGTGTGATGCTAAGCAATTCCAACACGTGGCTAACTGTAGAGATGCTTAATCTGTGTTGGCTTCACTTAGCATTGCACAAATTCACTAGCTCCCACTTACTCCAGCTTACACCTGCACTAATTTCTTTAAAAGAAAAGAAAAAGGGGTGATGGGAAAGTGGTGAAAAGGGGGCACACAGAGGGAAAAACAATATGAAAGATAGCTACGGATGTGCAGGATGGGTGTAAGGAAGGTCCATAGCTGTCCATTTCTTATACAGCAACAGTTGTGCATTTGTACAGAGTTTGGATATGAATTTGGACACTCAAACCCCAGAGAGAGGGGTGAGGACAACAGAAATGTGTTGTCAAGCCAATTGGACTGGATTACATGTCAGGTGGACACGTGTCAAAATGAGCAGCTATGTATGGGGCGATATTTTTTTTTGGGACAGATGCCCTTTTCTTTTTTTTTAAGGTGAGAGAGGGATGTTGGGAAAGGATTGTAGGTACATCTGGGGAGGTAGGTTGGGTAGGGAGACAGACAAGACAGCAGACAGGGGCAGTATTATGACACATGATGGGGTAAACACATTTGATGGGGAGGGTGGTTTGGAATCCAAAGCCCATGGTTACAGTGGGACTGAGATCCACACCCATGGGCAGTCACCACTGCACCTTCACAGCCCCAAAGGTGGCTGTGCTGGGGGCTAGACAGCAGGGGAGGCCTGCCCCTCGAGGTGCACCAGGCAGCCCTCAATCTGGTGCAGCTGCTGTCCAAACTCAGCTTGAAGGGTGCTGCGCACCAAACCCCAGACCTGGCTGTGAGTGATAGCCTCCTGTCCATGCCCACTCCCAGGGGGATGGGCCACTTCCCCTGCAATGGTTCCATCCAAAGGTGATGCAGGACCAGCAGACACGGGAGATCTGGGACTGAGGAAGGCTAACTAATGCTATAGCCGAAACTGGTCTGTTTTTCCACTCTTGTATGTGCTTTTGCACTTAAATTAAAAGAAATGATTGCTGCCTGAATTGCTGGTCCCGGTGTTATTTGTTTGATCTGGGTTGGGTCCCAGACATGCTGGGGCCCAGTGCCATGGCCAGATGAGGTGAGACAGGTGGATCCACTTGGATCTGCCTTCCCAAATGCGCTATGGTGTTGAGGTTTTATAAAATATGTTCACTAGTCATGAACAACACATTTCAAGATTAATTATAACAGCAGGCATGGGTGTTCCAATTAACCCCATCAAACAGATTTGAAACAGTTGCATAGCAAACAGAACACATGCATAAATGGAACAACAGTATGCATTGTAACAGCATGCTAGTAATATTGACAGCAACAGGCCACCAACAATAGTATTTGAACAAGATATGTTAACATGCAAGTAATCAAACATATTAACAATAATATAACACAATTCCCAACATTAGGGTTGGGAATTGTGTTATATTTGAACATGATATGTTAACATGCAAGTAATCAAACATATTAACAATAATATAACACAATTCCCAACATTATGGTTGGAGCACAACATACCCGTAGTATATGAGTAATAATTATTGATGCAGATGAGGGGTGGGGGTCAGACAGAAAATCCATTAACAACTGTTTATGCTTCTATTTTCCACAACAGTACTGCTCAATACTCTATGGGTCTGCCCTCACTTTACATCTACCTATGGCCATAACTTCTGCAGTACAAACATACCTATAAACTGTCAGTCTGGAATGATAAGAGGCAAACTGTGACAACTCTGGGTACATGAGTAGAGGGGACTCGTACATGTCAGGGTTACATATCTGGCACAGGAGGGGTACCCTGAACTGCTGTTATGTGAGTGTACTACTGGCATACATCAACTGGTTTCCTATCTGTGTCCAGGATTATTTGCAGCAGTGACCACTAGCTGTGCCAGCATGACACTTGAGAGACATGTATCAGAAACATACCTCTCAACCTCTTAGAGCATGACATCTGGACAAAGCTATACGTAAGAGTGGGACAAAGGCCCATAAATATGGACAATTTTTAGATATTGCTCTTACAAACTTAGAAAGTTGATAAAATAACAGGTTTTGCATTTGTATGGCTTTTCTGATGGATATGACATCTAACACTTGTATGTCTATCATTATTTTCTAACTTCAGTCTATATTGGTTTGCCACTGATTTGCCATGACACCACTACTTTATGTAAAACGGACCAAAATCTGAGACAAATATCTGGACATTCAGTGAATATCTGTACAGTCGAGTGATATGATACAGGAAGAGTGCATATTGTATGTACCTACCCTGCTGTCATTTGCAGGCATTTGGTGGGACAATTGAACAGTTGTACATAGTTTATTAGTATACCTTTCATACAGCTACTGGCAAAATTTACTTACACCTGTAAAACCTGTGGGGAAAATATCTGTTAACACTACCTGACTGTTTTTACATTTATTCCTGATTCCTTGTGTGTAGATATGCATGCATCTTAGTACTACTCCCTGGATTTGAACCATGTCTGGGTGTGAAAAATTAACAACTAAGCTATTTCTCATCACACTGACCTACTGGGGAACTGCTGTTTCTTGCTTCAATGGTTTCTGCCTAATAGTCTCTTGGTTAGACAGTCTGAACTTGTAATCCTGTGATGCATGCATGAGAGATAGTTACTGTACTGTGAATTACTCCTTTGGATTACTACAACCTGGAAAGCAAAGGTTAACACAAGGCAATGCTGCATGCTACACACATTGATACTTTCCATATTACTATTCAGGGTTCAGAGATTAGTACAGTATATATTTCACATTTAATTTATATCTCATTTTACAGCTACACCATCTATGGTTTCTCCTAACAGCTTGTTCACAGATGCACTTCAGTTAATGTATGCTGTCACAGCCATATTTGCTGTGAAGAACCAGTATACATTTTATATATGTCTACAACAACATACCAGAATAAACACAACAGTTTTTAAGGGTATTTATTGTACTTCAATATTCGTCAGTCATATTTCTTTATTTATTCAGTTCACACAGTAACAATATAGCTACTACCAGTAAGCAATGTAGTCCTTCTTAGCTATTTTAACAATATACTACAAAATATACTTGTACCCACTAGCCTGTCAGTAAAGCCTCAACAGTCTGTCCCCATGGGCTTTCACATTCACAGCCCTCTCTACTGCAGCTGTAGGGGAGAAAAACACACATTATGCATATCTGTCTATCACATTCTCCGGCTAGTATTTGCTACAAACTACTTGATAGTGATGCTTACACACTACTGGACCATTCCAGTCCTGTCCATCTTGGATCCATGGGCCAAGTGCCCCCTTCATATGCTTTAGGTCAGCATAGTGGTGCCGTACCTGCTCACCCATCTGGGGGATGTCAGTAGCACGGGTGAGGTCACATGCGAGATAGTCCCAGGCTTCTGCTTTGTATTGGGAGCCCTGGTACTTTCCCTGCAGCAGTCTCTCCTCATGGTTTTTAACTAGGTGTCCAGCCATGACCCTGGACTCCCAAATGTTCCAGTGCTGCAGCCGAAAGTGCACTCCCTCTCCTACACCAGCCATTGTATCTGCACCGATGGACTATAACAGATTATGGCTGTATTTCCACCTGCGCTGCTTAAATAGTGCGATATTCTCACCCTTTGCTGTCATTGGACCATTTTGAAAAGGTTAAGCTCCACTAAGCAGTGCGCAAATCCACTAAGCCGGTTTTAACACTGCTTAAAGAGGAAGTTGTTGAGCAATGTTTAACAGTGCGCAAATCCACTTAGCTGAGCTACCTGCTGCTTAGCATTCATGTCTAGCAATGGTTACACCTGCTATGCATAGCTGAGCATTGCTGACCATTGTTCACTTTTAATTCTTTAAATCTATCAGAAGACTGACTTAATTTATTAAGTGTATATGATGTACTTTACATAACCATCCCTCTATGTGCTTTCCTCACATTGGCAAGGGGTGTGACTATACTGTATGGGACACTTGTGTGAACATGGGTGGTTTACATGTTATATGCACTCACACTTACATTGTACACCAGGTACACTACCCTGGTTGACAAAAAACAGTTACTACATAATTTAAGTTTAAAAAAAATATTTTAACACTGCTTTCCCATATAAAAATAACTTGTCTGTCTTGGTACTCAAACCATGAACACCTTCATGTAAAGCTTGGACTCTAACCACTACACACTATCTCAGCTTGGAAATTTCACCTTTATATTTCTATTTATCTCCTATGGGAAATTTAAGCTATGGTAAGTAGAGGGTCATAATGCGCACACCAACTTAGCTACGCTTAAACATTACTTAGCCTAGAAAAAGAAAAAATTGTAATAATATTATTATATTATTATGTTATATAGCGAGTATTGTGGTGTTCTGACAAGTTATTGAGGACTGCAGTCAAGAAATAATGGCATACATTTGGCTTTCAGGCTTCTATCCTTCAGAGATTCCAGCTAATGCATATCCTGTTTTCTATCAACTTTCTAAGTCTATGAGGGCAATATTTCAGACATGTCCCTATTTTTAGTGTTTTGTCCCCTCATTATTTGTGTCTTTGTTCACATGGACTGCTGTCAGGGAATATTGGCATACATTTGCTTTCAGACTTCTACTCTTCAGTAATTCATGCTAATGCATAACCGGTTTTCTACCAACTTTCTCAGTTTGTGGGGCAATATGTATGACGTGCCCCTTTTCAGGGATTTATCCACCATTATTTGTGCTTTTGTACACATTCCCTGCTTTAGCAGGTTATGGAGGTGTCATATGGCACTTTAACAATGCAGAGGGTCTGTCTGATAGAACCTGTCACACACCCTCTGCATTGCTTTCCTGCTGCTGTATGTATTTCAGTGTCTGTGGACACTGAAATGATCATTTAATTCATTTCAATGTCCACAGACACTGAAATACTGGCATGATATTAGAGACATTTTCTAATATTATGCCAGATCATATTAGAAAGTGCCATACGGCACTTTCTAAGTGCAGGGGGCATGTTCAGTGTCTGTGCGCTTGTTGAACACACCCCCTGCACTTGTTCACGGTTCATGTCCATGTAGTTTAAACAACAGCATGCCTTCATGAATATGCAAGGCGCATTGCTGTGCTATATGAACATGAACCACTCTGTGCAGGAATAGTGGTATTCCTGCACAGAGTTTATTGAATCCCAGGGAGAGATTTTAAACAGTACCACAGAAAAAGGCTTATTCCTTACCACAAATGACCCCCCTAAACCTGACAGAAAGGTAATAGCATTTGCATCCAATGTGGATTCTTCCACAGTGATTCCTAGGGTAGATGTGGGTAGGAGACAAGTTAGGAACATAGAAGAGTTGGACTCTTTCTCCACTGAGCCCCAGGATTCTCAGCTACTGAGACTCTCAGAAAGATTAGCGAGTCAGTCCAAACAGGTGGTAGATTCAAGGCAATACCCCCCAAGAAGCCCATTACTATTCCCTTCAGAAGAACTACCACTGGCAGGGAGGAGGAGGAGGAGGAGATAAAAACTGCACATGATGGCATCACTCATGCAAAGGTTTTAACATTTATAATTACACCTGTTGCCCTATTACTAAAGACAATTTTACACTATTTCTAAAAGGTTTTAAATTTATTCCCACAAGGGGAGTTGACATTGCAGGTTCATTGGTGGAATTAAAGTCATTCAGAAGAAAGCTGAACTTTAATATATTTTTCATGATAAAATCAATAAATATGGTCAGGCTGCATCAAGTAACAAGAGTTCACTTAAGAAATTCAACACTTTTAACCCATCACTCCATCTTACCATCCAGTTATTTGAAAAAGCAGTTATGGAGGATATGTACACTATGTATTCTCAGAATAAAAAGATATTTTATAGTCTTACCAAAAAAAAAAAAAAAGAACTTTTAGATTTATTCAGAAAAGACAGTAACATACAGGCAATGAAGCCTGACAAAGGGGATGGTAGTGTTTTATTTCAGGCACATGATTATTCAAATGTGATGTCAGACATTTTACACAACAAAGATATATATTTCCCCACTTCCAGAAATCAAATTAACATCACACTAGAGAGTTGTCTCTTATTTGGAAGAACGCATTCTGGACCAGTGTATCGATGTACATACTTCTAAATTTCTTTCTAACCCTAAGCCCATGTGTGTGTGTGCATATGTGTGTATGTGTATATATGTATGTATATATTACATAGCTATGTGTTTATATGTACAGTATAGTATATATGTATATTTTTCCCATAGTTAACTCTTAATTTGGCCACTATTGGAATAAATTACATCGTAAATTTCAGCATCAGTGCATGGCATGCAGAAAGACAGACCATAGGGCCAAAGTATGTTTCATCTCTCAGGCTCCCAAAATAAAACTTTTGCATGCCATACCCCTTTAAGGGGTACACCAGGACCCTTTTGCAACTTCAGTAAGAGGGGATATTTTAAGTAAGTGGCTCAAAGTGTATCCTAGTGGAGAAGTGGCGGCATTGTTAGAGGAAGGGTTTATCATGGGGTTCAGGATAACAGCAAAAGGTAAGAAAAAGGGGTATTATTAAAAACATGAAATCTGCAAAAGATCATCTGGATATAGATAAGACTAAGCTAAATAGGGTATTAAAAATTGGGCAGCTTGGCAGGCACATTTCCTCACCCACCCAGAAGAGCAATCAAGGCTTCACCTAGAGTCATAGTCCCCCCCCCCCAAAAAAAAAGATGAATTTCATCTCAGTCATCAGAGGGGGAAATCTGTGAATGGTTACATAAATGGTGAAGGGACTCTGGTGCTTTATGCTTCATTGATGAAGCGGTTAGGAAGGTAAAAATAAAAGGGAGTGAGGACCTTATGGCAAAAAGAGACACAGAATCTGCTTTTAGACTTTCACCCATTGCTACTAAAGACCAGGGGTGGTTAAGCTTAGTGTTTGAAGGTCAATTTTACATGGATAATTGCATGCCAATGGGTTATTCATTTGCTTTACTACATTTGAAAAGTTTAATACCTTTTTGGTTTGGTTAATGACACACAGGTTAGGGGAGGACAACATTGTTCATTACTTGGATGATTTTTATTTGTGGGGAGAAAAGACATGGGTGAATGTCAGTGAGCTTTAGATACCTTTAATCAAATCTACAAAGAGTTGGGGGTACCAGTAACAATGGGTAAAGTGAAGGACCTGACAGATACCAGACACTGATAATTCATTATCAGATTCCCTTTCTTTTTTACAGTGACCCCAGTTCTGGTTTATGTCTCTAAATGCAAAACTTACTCCAGATCGAGTGATCAGTTATGGGTTTTATGGCCAAATGGGAATGGTGGCTAGTGTGTAATGCCTTCATTGGAAAGGCAAGGGTAAGGTATAATAAATGCATGCAGCAATTTTTTCAGACTAGATTATCAAGAGTCTGGGAACCAGCATAGCCAATACCACCTCACCAAATCATACATTATGATACATTTTGGTAATGAAGGAAAGATGTTGGAGTTTGAGGAGGGCAAAAAACACATCATCAGCCTTGACTTGGTTTAATCAGGCTCTAGGGTTAATGGGCTTAACTAATTCATTTGAAGTACGGTCACTGTTTAATGGCTGAGGGAGGCAAACACCCAAGGACCAGCAGTACTACCAAAACTAGGGCTTGCCATTTTAGCACTTTTGTTTTTCTTTATATGAAGAAGCACTATTTAAGGCTGCTTTTCTGCTGTTTTTTGTGGGGCAGTGCGATGGTCAGAAATTAGTCAACTGAACAAGAAGAAAGACAGTTGGATTTATGTGGCTAAATCCAAACCAGATCAAGAAAGGAAAGGTCAGTGGGTAAGAGTGGTTGCCACAAAGAGTTTGGAATGGAAGTTGACGACAGTATGTGGAGTGCCACAACTATAGGGATTATGTTAGATAGTCCATTCTTTTGTAATCAGCAAGATGATCCTCTTACACAGTTTTATCGGTGGGCAGTTTTAAAGGAGGAATTTAAGTTGTGCGGCTTAAACACAGATAGATATACATTGCATTCTTTTCGGTTAGGAACAGCTTCATATGCACACACAATGGGGGCATCACAGGCTGACATTAAGAGGCTGGGCAGGTGGAAGTCCAATGCTGATAAAAGCTATGTGAGATAAATTACTTTAACTCTAAGCTATGTGAGGTAAATGACTTTAACTCATTTTTGTGTGTGTGTGTGTTTCAGCCCACACATCATCAGACTGAAAGTACATCTGAATAGTTGGTCATTCTTTTATTTGGAGGCGCCATCACTGGGTCCAGGGCAGGTTGGTCTCGGCCTTCTGAAGAGGAAATCATGTTTGTTATGAGGCAGTCTGGTATGAGGCATCAGGAATGCAGTGGCATCACCTTAGAGTAGTATTACAACAAGCAGCAATACGTGGTAAACCTCCTACGGCCATTGTGTTGCACTTAGGGGGTAACGATATTCATCAGCATCCATTAAAAGAACTAATTGGTTTGCTGCTACAAGAGGTAAATTGCATGCATGAATGCTGGCCATAGGCTATTATCTGCTGGTCAGAATTGGTACAGAGAATAAAGTGGAGGGGTGCTAGGCCCATTAAAGTGGTTGAAAGAATGAGACAGAGAATTAATACCATGGATAAGTTGCTGAGGGACATTAATGGGCTATACATACCTCACCCTGGCATTTGGGTCTGGTGGTCAGACAGGTACAATGGGGATGGGGTTAATTTGTCTGAAGATAGTATGAAGATTTTTTTTTATAAGGAATTGCAAGCAGATTTAGCACTGAAGGACCTATACTTAGAGTAATATGACATGTGTTTGCTGGAAGGGAGGAATATTCCTCCCTTCTGTGCCGGAAGGCAGGGAAGGTAAGGGAGGCCAAGGTAAGTGGGGGGGTCCTCAGGATCCTTTAGTTGGACTTTCCACAGGGTAGACAGCCCCAAGAAATTGTTGCCAGGGGACTTATCAGCCTGGCAATGGCTCCTTCGCAGATTGTAAGGCAGCCCAGAGGAATTGTGTGAAGAATTGTGAAAAGGTTGTTATGATGTGGGTATGACAAATCAGAAGGGCTGGATGTCAACAGTGCTGTCTGTTGTCCTGTAGGTTTAGGGCAATGCTATCAAATAAAGAAATGGCCTCCCTGAGATTTCCTGCCTTGTGCACATCTCAGAATAATTGGCTTCTATTAGAAAAGGTCATTGGCAGATGCCTCTGAGTTTTATTAAATATATAACATTTATTAAATACGCAACTTTGTTGCAGATATGATGACAGTGATGCAAAAGAATTTACAATGTACTGAACTGGTTTTATGAATGTGGTTCAATGGCAATGATACAAAATTATTAAAGATAAAAAAATTATGTACAGTGTGCTGAAATGACTATGTAAGTGTGGTACATGATTTCACATGCTGTGTTGTATCAACGGTGAAGGTAAGGTATTTGACAAAGTATGGAAAGTGACTTTCTATTTTAGTAAAGGCAGGTAGAGCTGTACCAATCGAGGACAAAATGATGGAAATTCAATTTTATATGGTTAACTGGTTCAAAGTTTCAGTGTCACTTCTGCAAAGTCCATTAGAAAAGTAAGAGTGGATAATCAACAGGCCTAAGTTTCTTTCATTTACCCAGAGGCAAGGGCACCCACAGGCAGGTGCAAGGAGGTGCACTTGCACCCCCCTGGAATCTGCTGACTAGTTAATCTTTTCATTTAAAATTACAAAAAAAGTTTTCTGGGCGTTCTTCTTTAAGAACACCCTTCAAGTCCAGGCGCAGATGCTGACATCATCGCGTGGTGCACAGTTTGCGAGCGGGAACTGAAACAGACTGTTTTAGGTTTTGAAATGGGTTTACTTTACCTGCGACTCGGACTTAACAGATGGGACGCTTGTCAGAGTGAGTAAGGTGTGGGTGTGTGTGTGTGTGTGTGTGTGTGTGTGTGTGTGTGTGTGTCTCTGTCTGGATGTGGTCTGTGTTTCATTTAGATGTATGTAGTAGCTACTACATATTTATAGACTCTACTTCAGCTACTAAAAGATAACTGTTTCCCCTACTCTCTTTGGACTCCCTTGCCCTTCTAAACTCAACAAATCAGTCGACTGCTTGCCCTTCTCAGTTATTTAAGCAGAGAAGCACTCCTTGCATATATTCCTGATGACAAACCCATTTTGTCCATCACTTTTCCATACAAGGTATAATGATATAACAAACTGAAATTCGCCATGGAAGCTAACACTCGTCCTCTGTATACCAATTTGTATGATGCAGCAGGCAAAACATTTATATTCTGTTACACTATAATTTCCTTAATTGCTTTGTTTATAATTTGTTGATCCAGTAAGACAAAGGAGGTAAAAGTGGTGACAGAAAAGTATTAGGCCTGACAAAATGAGCTACCTAGGTTAGCACATTATTTGTCATGGGTTGTGTAAATTGAACCCTGATATGCTTTATATTGTTCCTTACCTCAGCCTGCTATGAATCGCTGTCACTCTGTTCTTTTTCGTTTTCATGAAGTTGACAGCAAATTAGGTGACACTATAGGGACTGTGTTGGAATCCAGCAGTTTTAACTGTGTATAGTCCTAGGAAAATAAATGTTGGATATTTCTTTTTTATTTTTAATTTTATTAAAGTCATGCTAAGGAGCCTGCAGAATATATGGCATTTCCAATAGAAAGTTTTCTTAAGAAATTATTAAAACAGACTACACTTATTGCTTTTGGGACTTGGGAATATTGTCCAGGTCATTTATATCTATGGCGAGGAAATTGAGATTCTCTCTTCTTTCTGTGAATCTGAATTTTAAGCATAGATTATTAAAAAAGAATTCATTGGTAAAAAAATAAAAATGCCAATTATTACTATATTTTCATGTGTGACATTCAGTAAAAGAACTTATAATTTGTAAGTTCAGAATTTAGCATAAAGTACTTTTTCTTGTTAATAGCTTAACTTTCCTTCATACTTGTTCAGTTCCTCAGAAAATCTATGGTTTCTGTATTTTTGTGTCCTTGCCAAGCCAGTAGTGCATTGATGCAGTGGTAGCATTGTTGCCTGACAGCTACATGTTCTCTGGTTTGATTCTTGGCTGGGGTGCCTTACCTTCTGTGTGGAGTCTGTATGCCCTCCCTGTTTTTGTTTCCTCCCATCTTAAAAAGACGTGTCTGTCTGGAGTGTTTCTCCCTGGGCCTCTGCTAAAAATTAGCTTTTGTTCCAAGTCAGACTTCCCTGGTTAACAAATGTTAAAAATGACACGCATTTAAATATCAGACTTCATATTCTTCAGAAAGTGCATAGTAACACAAAAGCTTTTATTCTAGCAATTTTCTAAGTGTATAAGATGAATATTTGAAATTTGTCCCTATTTTTGGGACTGTATTCCCCCATTATTGGCTTCATCCAGGTTTTGTGCTAAGGTTGAGAGCTATGGTAAGAATTGAATATGTTTGGGGGCTATATCCCCCCATTACTGGCTTTGTCCGGGTGTTTTTTGCTAAGAGGTTGAGAGCTATGGTGAGGACTAAATTCACTGAATGTTTGGGGGCTGTATTCACCCATTATTGGCTTTGTTCAGGTGTTTTGTGCTAAGAGGTTGACAGCTGTGCTATGGTGAGAACTGAATTCACTAAATGGTAGCCATTTAAGTTTCCATCTTCCTCTTTCACAAAACAGCTGATTTGGCATAGTGGTATGTTGCTCTGACTGTTTTGCATAGGGTCCCCTGGGTTCAAGATGTGGCAGTGAAATGTATGGTGGTAACACAGCATTTTATTCTAGCAACTTTCCAACATTATACAAGCAATGTTTAAAATGTGTCCCTGTTTTTTGCCCCCCCCCAATAAATTTTGGCTTTTTCCAGATTTCTTGTGCTGCAAAGTTCAGAGATACAGCTGAGTGTCGAGTAGATTTTACAAGGAGCTGAGAGCTGCAGGGGAACAAAAGTTTAGTGCTGCTTATGCTTGGTCTGCTTGCATTGTTAATAGCACAACAGGTAGTGTACTTGCTTTTGATGCTGAAGGCTGTGGGTTCTACTCCCACAGTAGGTAGATGCATTGCTGATACTGTACTGTGTTGTAAAGCGGGTGGATGCTGCAGTCCTTTTTGGCAAAGATACCTAGTAACTATGAACCTGTTATCAGTTTGCTATCCATTCCCTATTGCGGTATTACTAGCTTATCATTTTTTTAATGCATGCAACATAGGCAATTTATTCTTCAAGGGCAACAGGCACTTTATTGTAGATGAAACAATGACATATAAAGTTGTTTGCTAGCAGCAACCTCTTTATTAGTTACAGATTTCTTTAATGTGGATTTTACTACTTCAGAGATAGTGCATATTTACTGATACTGGTGAACTATAGAAGGTTGAGTAGACTTTTTATGACGGAAATGTTCTGAATTGGGCAGTTTTGTCATTGGTGTATGCATTTTGTTTCATTGTTTGCTGGAAAAATGTTCAAAACCATAAACTTAAAATGCCCTCTAACAACTGTACTGTATTGTACAAGGAATATAATGTAATACAGTCAGGAAGGTGTATCAAAGAGCTGTATGTTTCATGTTCAAGGGGCCTATGATTTTGAAAACAGCCCAGAGTTAATCTTTATCTGCCACTGGCAAAATGTATTTTCTTTGAATGTGGGTTTCAATGCTGTTTCAATGCATGTGAGTTTCAAGGGCAGATAAGTTTTAATGCTAAGTCTATTTTCATTGTGAGACTGCATTGCTTTGTTTAACAGATATATATTAGGGTTTGTGCTGTAAAATGTAAAATAAAGCTTTCAAATGAAATCTAATTCATTGCAGAAGTAAAGCAGTATGCACATTACAGTGTTTATGGCAAATGGGGCAAAATAACCAAGGAATGGGACACTGGAATGGCTGCAGGGGGGAGGCTCCATTCGACCATGATTTTGTGAGGGGGGGAAGGGTAGCAAACTCAGACAACCCCGGTTGAACTATACCTCTCAGTTCACCATATTTTTGCAGAATGAATAGATATTTGCTTCTTATTTTGGGTTTCTAGCAAATCATTTAGGAATGAAGTGACTAAATGACAGACATTGAGTTTCAGACATCATAACCTTCAGAAAAATGCATGCTAATGCAAGACCTGTTATTTTATCAACTGTCTTACATTTATACAAGAGCAGTTTTCAGTAGTGTTTGTATGTTCCCCAAATATATTTGGCCTTGTTCAGATTTCCTGTATTAAGAGGTTGAGAGGTATGTGCAAATCACTTTGTAGAATTTGGAATATCCAAACCTCTCTATTGTCCCCAATTTTAGCTCAAAATGTTGCTCTTCCCTAATAATCCCTCCTCAAAATGGCAATTTTGGAAGAAAACATGGAGGGTTTACAATTATATATAACTGTAATGATCAGAGTTATTACTTTTATTTCAGAAATGCATGTAGATACTCTTATTTTGTTAGCTGCTCCAGTTAACAGTGTTAATATTAAAAAGGTGTCCCTTTTTTTGACAGGTTCCCAGCTGTATTGTGTGGCAACTTTATATTTTTGCATCACATTTTGGTCTGTTTTTCATAAAATTGTGGTTTTCTGGCAAATTAGTGGCAAGTCATTAAAGACTGAAGTTAGAAAATAATGTCAGACATTTGAGTTTCAGATTTCATACCCTTTAGAAAATAAATTTGTACTAATGCAAGACCTACTACTGTTCTATTATCTAAGTTAATAAGAGCAATATTTAACAATTGTCCTTATTTTTGGGCCTGTGTCCCACTTCTAGTTCTATGTATGGCTTTGTCCAGATTTCTTACTCTGAAGTTGAAAGGTATGAGTGTCAGAGCCATCACTGTCAGCCAGAGACATTTCAAATGGTGACATACTTGTTGCACCCCACTCCCCATTGTAGTGGCTCTGGATGTGTCCAAGGAAGGCAAGGAGCAGTTATGCAGTGCAAGTGTGCAGAGTATTCCCCCATCCAATGTAGATCACAAGTACGACCGTGGCTTTTCATCTGTCCTTGATTTTGCAGAATGCTCTGATTTTCTGTCATATTTTTATACTGTTGATTTATGCTTCTTATTATTCAGGAAATGCATACTGTCACAGTGCCCTGTTGCTCTGTTTAAGTAGCAATGATTTAATGACCATCAGGTAAGCTTGTCGGAGATTGTAAGATGCAAGTAAGCTTTAATAAGCATACTGTTAAAGAATTACCAGCATTGAAAGCCTTTCCGTTTTTGCCATGCCAAGAATATTTACATAGCTAGATAATGTATAAGCCTTGGGCATTGAAATGCATATGACAGTATTTGTAATAAAAGGACAGGATTACAGTATTTTCAGAAGCTCATTACATTTGTTGGAGACTTGCAGTCATCTTTTGTTGGAGACTTGCAGTCATCTTTGCAGGCTTACCCGTAAACTAAACAGAATGCCAATCTATCATGTGCGGTCCATAACTTGTGCAAGAATCCTTTAAGCAATTTATCTTGAGCTTGTTTCTTGCTTGCTGTTCATTTTTTACTTTGATCATGTCTTCCCCATGAACCAAGTAGATAGTTGTGTCAGGCAGTAGGTCTTTTTTGGATAAGAAACACATATTGTCTGTATAAGAAGGAGGTTGCATACCCCTCAACTGTCCAGGTTTTTGCAGAATGTCCAGATTTTTTGCCCCATATTCTTCCTAAAAAGGAATGAAGTTGTTAAATAATGACAGACATTTGAGTTTTAGATGTCATATCCTATAGAAAAATGCATACTAACATCATCAACATCTTCTTTCGGTCGCCACATCTGTTTCCATTTCTTCCTGTCCTCTGCATCTTGCTCTGTCACACCAACCACCTGCATGTCCTCTCTCGCCACATCCATAAACCTTACCTTTGGCCTTCCTCTTTTCCTGTTACCTGGTAGCTTCATCCTTAGCATCTTATTCCCAATATACTCAGCATCCCTCCTCAGCACATGTCCAAACCAATGTAATCTTGCCTCTCTGGCTTTGTCTCCAAACCTTCCAACCTGGGCTGACCATCTAATATACTTATTCCTAATCCTGTCCACCCTCGTCACACCCAGTGCAAATCTTAACATCTTTACCTCTGCCATATCCAGCTCAAACTCCTGCCTCTTTGTCAGTGCCACTGTCTCTAACCCATATAACATAGCTGGTCCCACTACTCTCTTGTAGACCTTCCCTTTCACTCTTACTGGTACTCGTCTGTCACAAATCACTCCTGACACTCTTCTCCACCCACTCCATCCTGCCTGTACTCTCTTCTTCACCTCTCTTCCACACTCACTGTTACTCTGAACTATTGATCCGAAGTATTTAAACTCATCCACCTTCGTCACCTCTACCCCTTGCATCCTCACCATTCCTCTATCCTCCCTCTTATTCATACACATATATTCTGTCTTAGGCCTGCTTTCATTCCTCTTCTCTCTAGAGCATATCTCCCTCTCTCCAGGGTCTCCTCCACCTGTTCCCTACTCTCACTACAGATCACAATGTCCTCTGCAAACATCATAGTCCACGGGACTCCTGTCTGATCTCATCTGTCAACCTGTCCATCACCATTGCAAATAAGAAAGGGCTCAGAGCTGATCCTTGATGTAACCCCACCTCTACCTTAAACGCATCTGTCACTCCCACCGCTGTCACACTACCCTCGTACATATCCTGTACTACTCTTACATACTTCTCTGACACTCCTGACTTCCTCATACAGTACCACAACTCCTCTCTAGGCACCCTGTCATATGCTTTCTCTAAGTCTACAAAAACACAATGAGACTCCTTCTGACCTTCTCTGTACTTCTCCATCAACACTCTCAAGAGTAAACATCGCATCTGTAGTGCTTTTTCCTGGCATGAAACCATACTGCTGATCACTAATCATCATGTCCCTTCTTAACCTAGCTTCCACTACTCTTTCCCATAACTTCATGCTGTGACTGATCAATTTAATCCCTCTGTAGTTACTACAGATCTGCAGATCACCCTTATTCTTAAAAATCGGTACCAAAACATTTTCTCTATTCCTCGGGCATCCTCTCACTTTCCAACATTTCATTAAACAATCTCTAGTTAAAAACTCCACTGCCATTTCACATAAACACCTCCATGCATCCACAGGTATGTCATCTGGACCAACAGCCTTTCCATTCTTCATCCTCTACATAGCTATCCTTACTTCCTCCTTGCTAATCCATTGTACTTCATGATTCACTATCCCCCACATCATCCAACCTTCTCTCCCTCTCATTCTCTTCATTCATCAACCCCTCAAAGTACTCTTTCCATCTCCTCAACACACTCTCCTCACTTGTGACTATGTTTCCCTCATTATCCTTTATCACCTTTACCTGCTGCACATCTTTCATAGCTCGGTCCCTCTGTCTAGCCAATTGGTAAAGGTCCTTTTCTCCCTCCTTAGTGTCCAACCTTTCATACAACTCTTCATACGTCTTATCCTTAGCCTTCGCCACGTCTCTCTTTGCCATGCACCTCCTCTCCTTATACTCCTGTCTACTTTCTTCATTTGTCTGACAATCCGACTTCTTCTTTGCAAACCTCTTTCGCTGTATACTCTCCTGTACTTCCTCATTCCACCACCATGTCTCCTTATTGTCTTTCCTCTGTCCAGATGTCATACCAAGCACCTTTCTAGCCATCTCCCTTACTAGCTCTGCTGTAGTTACCCAGCTATTTCGTAACTCTTCACTGCCACCCAGTGCCTGTCTTAACTCATCCCTGAACTCCACCTCACAATTACCCTTTTTCAATTTCCACCATTTGATCCTTGGTTCTGCCCTCACACTCCTCCTCTTCTTCCTCGTCATCCTACAAACCACCATCCTATGCTGCCTAACTACATTTTCCCCGGTCACCACTTTACAGTCTCCAATCTCCTTCAAACTGTCCCTCCTACATAAGATATAATCCACCTGTGTGCATCTTCCTCCACTCTTGTATGTCACCCTATGCTCCTTCCTCTTGTTAAAATACGTATTCACCACAGCTATGTCCATCTTTTTCACAAAATCCACTACCATCTGACCTTCTGCATTCCTTTAACACCATACCTACCCATCACTTCGTCATCCACTCCTCTGTTCCCTTCACCAACATGCCCATTGAAATCTGCTCCAATCACCACTCTCTCACCCTTGGGTGCAGTCATCACCACTTCATCCAACTCACTCCAACATTTTTCTTTCTCATACATTGCATACCCAACTTGTGGAGCATATGCACTAACAACATTCATCATTACATCATCAATTTCCAGCTTCATAAACATCAATCTATCCGACACTCTTTTCAACTCTAAAACACTCTTAGCATACTGTTCCTTCAGGATAACTCCTACGCCATTTCTCCTCCCATCCACACCATGATAAAACAATTTGAACCCACCTCCGATACACCTAGCCTTACTCCCCTTCCATCTGGTCTCTTGCACACACAATATACAAACATTCCTTCTGTCCATCATATAAAATGCATACTAACATAAATCCTGTTATTCTAGCAATGTTCTAAGTTCATGAGAGCAATATTTATAATCTGTCCCTATTTATGTTGGGCTTTGTCCAGATTTCTTGCAGAGGTTGAGGTGTGTGAGAGAAAGTGAAATGTCCTATTTAGAGTTAGCAGGTGGAATTTATTTTCAAGTGTATTTTCAAGGAATTGTGAACTTCAAGGGAAGAGAAATTTACTGCTGCTCATGCTAAGTCTGCTTAAAATGTGCAACTGTTTTGTTTAGCAAATGATATCATTATTGGGGTATAAAATTTTAAAGCAGTGTTAGTAGTACAGCAGGTAGCTTACTTGCATCTTGATGCAGAGGGCTATAGGTTCTACTCCCACAGCATGTAGATTTGTATTTTATGGGGGGGGGTGGAGTGCTGCAGTCCTGGCTATGTCCTCCTTTGGATGAGATGCCTAATAGCTATGAACTTGTTTTTCAGCTTACCACCCATTCTGTATTGCAAATATACCAGCTTACCATTTTTAATGTAACATAGGCAATGTATTCTTCAAGGGCAGCAGGCACTGAATTTGTTGATGAAATGCTGAAATATAAAGTTGTTTTCTAGCAACAACCTCTTCATTAGTTTCAGATCTCTATAATGTGGAATTATTCAGATGACTTTTGCTTCTGCAGAGATTGTGCATACTGACTGACATTGATGGATTGCAATGACAAAAGTTTAAGTGGCCTTTTATGGTTGAAATGTTTTGAACTGGGCAGTTTGTCATTATTGGCTCATATGTTTTGTTTCATTGCTTGCTGGAAAAACATTCAAAACTATAAATTTAAAACAGTCTAACAAGTGGTGCTGTATTATAGAAGGGATATAATTAAATTATTTTATATTAGAATTAATACAATCTGTATATATTATAATCGTGCATAATCATATGTATAAATATGTACACTTCTTATGCATGGCTACTCTTGCTTGTCACAGTAACAGGAAGGATACTGTAATGGCTGTGTCAAGAAAAAAGGTCTAAAGCTTTTAGTTGAGCATATAATGAAATTGTTCACATCGGTGATAATGCAGACCCAGTTTCATATAACTAAGGGTCAACCACACAAAATCAGAAAACACCCAGAGTTTCCCTTGCCCACTCGTAAAACTAATCTTGAAAAAATAATTAATAATGTGCATATATTAGGGCTATTGGAATTATCTATAAAAAGATGAAGTGATTTGCAACTATGTCAATGCTGGGATTATGAAGAAATGCTTGATTAAGTATTAATTAAAAGATATACATAATTTAGAGAATGCACACAATTTAAGTTAAATACAGCTATAACGTGTCGTGCATTCAGAGCACAGAATGCCAGCTTTTATTTAAACAGCAACTTGTGTTACTGAGAGCTAATCTTGGAAGGCAAAGAACACTAGTGTTATAAACTAATCTGTTTAAATCTGTATAATCTGAACAGGCTCATGGGACTCAGTTTAATGTCCTACATGAAAAATACTGAGCTAATGAACACTATTCCCCAGTAGTTGTTTCTGTCACTTACAAATAAATAAATAAAACAAGGGGAAGTATTTTGAGGTAAAACAAAGATCTTGTCTTTATGGTAGGTAAAAAGTAAAACTCTGTTAGTACCCAAGTAAATAAAAATGATTATTAGCAATGAATGAGAAATTATTCCAGTATAGAGAACTGAACAGCCAAGCCTTCTTGATCAGAATTCAAAAGGGCTGCCAGCTGAAAGTTCCTTTGAGTTAGTTGCAAAGTACATGGGGTATGTAAAAAAACTTATCATGGATTCCTAATTAAATCTAGATACCTGTAATCATTGTAGAAGTAAAGCATAAGACAGTATGCACACTGAGAATTTTGAACAGTGTTTATGGCAACTGGAGAGAAATAGCCAAGTAATGGGGCCCTGTAATGGCTGTGTGGGGGTGGGGCTCCATGTGTGGAGGGGGGGCTCCGTGAGTGGAGGGGGTGGGGCTCCGTGGGCGGGGCTCTGGGTTTGCACCCCCCTGCAAAAAATCCTGCGGGCTCCCTTGCCCAGAGGTCTAGTACCTGCAGAGTTCGTGAGGCTGGAGGTGACAAGAATCACAAGGGTGATAACAATGGGTGTATGGGCTTTATATCTTACTTATGTGTGTGAACCCTAACACTAACCTTAATCCTAACTCAACTTTATTTAACTGTAGCCCATGTTCCCAGCCACAACTTGGCATATTATATCACTACAAAATTCCCTCATAGTATCACTTCACAAGACACAAGGCCACAGAACACACACAACACACCATCAATACTAAATCTATACCCTTATCTAACTCTATGTTTGACACTAACATGGGAATACTCCCACATACACACCTAGCTGCCATAACAGTACTGTACATTTTCACAACCATCACTTTTTTATCAAACATTCATTTTCCTATGCACTCGTAGGTCCCTACAGTATATAAAACTTTAATTTGGTCATTTTAAATTTACACATAGCAGCATTCAGTCATATATACGGTCACTTTTTTAACACCTAAATTGTTTTAATCTAATAAGTATTCAGCTTTTTTAATTACGACTATATATACTTCATCGAAGACATGCAGCAAACATTTATGTCATTCATTTGTTAAGAGTACACCTGCTAAGCACAAGCTTCTTTTCAGAGGCGACCCTGGATTTCACTCTAGTTAAATTACTTGGTCAGAGTGACACAGTGCTGAAATGGATGCTGGGGAGCTCTATTACTCGACCAGAGGAGGGACCTTCTTAAATGTCTCGTACCGTTAATCTTTTGTTACCAGATTGATGGTATCAGTGTTAATGCTTGTATTTGTTAAAAACAGAACCGAGTAGCAAAGACTGCAAGAAGATGTAACAATAACAGCTTGGGGGAGTTTTCTGCATCCTACTCAGCAGAGCTGTGTCGCTGTGCATACTTGCTGCGCAGAAATACAATCCCGTGTCGGTGACTTTTAAGCTTTTGATGGTGAGCCAGCCTTTCTGAGCTCCTTCCCGGGTGGTGTTTAATCTGCCTTTAAACTCGTCTTCATCCGTAGGATCGCCAGTGCTATAGGAGTAGGTCATGAGCTTCAGCCCACCGCGACCCCCTGGCTGTTGGTACCAGTACATGTCGGGGTAGCTGCTGTCCTGATGGCAATAAAGCTCTGCCGATTCACCGGGTCTCTTGTTAAGTATCCTGGGCGACTGTTGAACTAGGATGGAGCTGCAGTGACCTGTGTCCAGTAAATACAAGACGAGGATTAAGAAAGGGCAAGAAAATTTGCTGGAAATTAATTATTTTATTCAGTGAAATATAAAAGTTATATTGTATTCGGGTGAGATATATGGTATTTTACAGTAAGTACAAAACACTTAAACTACAAAAAAGCGCTTATTTGAAACATTGCATTCTATACAAAAGACTGAAAACCCGTGAGCTTCCGTATTTAGTTATGTTTCCAGCAATGGCTAGGTTTGTACATAACGTAGTTAAACCGTAGCATATAATGCGCTGTGATCGGAATAACTCGCTTTTAACATTTAGCCACTGAAGTGCTGAAATATACTGCATTATTTACAATTGACGCTATTACATGTATCATTTTGCACTATTAATTCAATGTTTTGCTTTGCCAGTAATCTTATTTTTGTGTTAGAGTATTGTTCCTTAGCCGAGGAAAGTGCCTAAAGTTTTAGTGACACCAGCATTACTAATCCCTTCACAAAACCACTCATGTAGGAAAAAAAGATGAATTATGGAATATTTGAATTGCACAAATTGGACGAAAAAGTACACAAACTCTCGGGCACTAAAATACTCCTGTCTTACAGTTACTGTTTCAGTCTCCTCCATCATTTTAAATCTTTAAACCTTGCAGGTTATTTGTAAATATGTTTCTTACGTGACATCCAGAGCAGAATGTAAAGAACCGCGGCACTTTGTAATATTGTCATCATTTCCTCGAAGTAAAACGAGGAACGCTGAGACGCACAAGTGATTTTATACACTAGCTAGGAAATGACATCTCACTACCGGAAGCTGCCTTCAGAGGCAGTGCTAGACATTTTACAGTTTTTCTTTCACAACCCGACATCAGTTAGTTCACTATAGAAACCTGGGTGACCCCGAGGAGATGAATCTTAGAGGTTCAAAACTGCTCAGTTCCTAGCTTACTTTTAAGGTCATTGTAGCCCACCCACATAGCTGAGGTCGCTTAGGCTGCAGCCTTCCTTATTTATCTGCTTTCCAATTTCAGAAGAAATTTCCCATTCCCGTTGCACGCACAAACATTACTGTTTTTCACAAGTATTTTCAGATTTCTTCCAGTCTCCAGCTTTTCCTCCAGGCATCTTACACGCTCCTAATACGCAAAAATGAATACGTTTCAATACGCAGATGCAGAGGTACCAGAAGCTGTTGAAGACTTGGGGGGGGTAGGGTTGAGAGGAGCACTTAGTGATCTCAAGAGGACAAATTTTTAAAGCTACTTACTACCACAACATAGGTTCACTTGGAGGACATTTTAAGCTTAGCCAGTTTCCCTTATGGTGCTTGAATTAACATTTCCTGATTGGTCTTACCTATCTCATGGCTGATAATTGTATATTAGCCCTAGTGAGAATAACTGTGATCATCCTATAGATCCTTTGAGAGGACCCATGTAAGGGATGCAGCATATAGGAACTGCCTGCATGCATTAGCGACAAGAGGGGCAATCCTGAAGTACATTTTCTATTACCCATCCTTAGATCTAAATTGCATTTAAATATGGACAGGGATGAGTTTTGTTTTACTTGAATGGATAGTCTGTTCTGGAACAGTGATAGCCTATGTGATATATATCCATCTCTCCACAACATTCAGTTTAGATACTGGGACTGAGTATTTCTGATGCCATTTGACTTGTTTATGTTCAGTAGGCCCAGTTGTATTAGGTCAGAGGATGCCTTGTATGCCAGACACATCACCTTTAAGCACTCTGTAGGATACTGAGTATAGTGATAAATCTTTGAGATGTTCCATGCAAGACCTATTGTTTATTGTTTAGGACAAACCTTCCTGCATGATGGTAAAGACATTTGGGGATTCAATAACTGCTCCTAGCTTGTGTAATCTCAAACTTAATTGAACAAAGCCCTTTGGTATTTCCTTTTACTTTTGAACTGTATATGCCAAACAGAAAATGTCTCAGCACAGAACCCTGGGGGACTCCACTGGTCACT
Organism: Protopterus annectens; assembly: GCF_019279795.1. Lineage (NCBI taxonomy): Eukaryota > Metazoa > Chordata > Ceratodontiformes > Protopteridae > Protopterus > Protopterus annectens. The sequence continues at coordinate 243,086,441 of NC_056741.1, read as the reverse complement.
GGTCTCATTCCCTATTTTGATCTCCTGCATCCTGTGAGCAAGTTGGAAATCCAGCTAGTGATGTAAGTGTTTGCTCCTACATTATTTATCTTTTGTACTACACCTGAGAGTAGGGGATTTTGTCGAAAGGCTTGGTCAGGTCAAGGTAATGTGGTGTGAACTGTTTTACCTTCATCCATTGTTTTGGTGATAAGAGTAAAGCTTAAAACTGGACCATGATTTTGAGCCTTTCACACTTTCTCCAGATTCTTGCCCTAAGAGGTTGAGAGATCAGAGCATATGTTTGACTGCCCCTGATTTTGTGTCATATTTTTGGTCTGTTCCTCATATGTGTGATTTTTTGGCAAATTTATGAGGATTGCAAAACTTAAATAATCATAAGCACTTGAGTTTCATACAAACACTGAGCCATTTGCTAAACAAGAAATACTGTCTCGCAATGAAAACAGACTTACCATGAGCAGTAAACTCCTCTGCCCTTGAAACTCACATTCTTTGAAATGGCATGAAAACCCACACTCATTTTGCATCTGGCCAGAGGAGGACTAAGCTTACCTTTGGGCTGTTTTCAAACCATAGGCTCCTTACACATTTTTAGGGACATGCATACATGTATGTGTTCTTTGATAAACCTTCCTGATTGTATTAAATTATATTCCTTGTATAATACAGCGCCACTTGTTTGAATGTATTTTAAATTTATAGTTTTGAACAGTCTTCTAGTAAGCAATGAGACAAAATGTATGCACCAATAATGACAAAACTACCCATTTCAGAAAATGTCAGCCACAAAAGGTCACTAAAACTTCTGTCATTACAATCCACCAATATCAGTAAAGATGCAAATCTCTGCAGAAGTAAGTCATCTAAATAATTCCACATTAAAGACAGATGTAGACACCCACCCACCCACTCACTCACAGGCAGATACAGACACCCACCCACTCACACACAGGCAGATGCAGACACCCACCCGCCCACTCACACACAGGCAGATGCAGACACCCACCCACTTACTCACAGGCAGTTGCAGACACCCACCCACCCACTCACACACCCCCACTGGCAAATGCAGACACTCACACCCCCCACTGGCAAATGCAGAGACACACACTCACTGGCAGATGCAGACACCAGACACCCACCCACCCACCCACACTCTCTGGCAGGTGCACACACACAAATTCTCTGGCAACAATAGTGCAGGCATGGCAGCAATGATCTGGACAACTATCAGCACTTGGTGGGGCAGCATAATCTGGAACAGTGGCAGCATAACTCCTGTAACACTCACAGCTACAGCTAGTTGGGCAGCAATGATCGGGGCAACTATCAGCACTAACAAAACTCTCCTTACCAGCATGACCACAACAGCAGCAGCATAACACAAACAAAACTCTCCTTACCAGCATGACTGGAACAACTGCAGCATAACTCCTGTAACACAGCAAGTTTAGTTACCGTCCAGCTAGTTTAACTTCTGCGTTAGTATGTGATGCGTGGGTCCTCTTTTAATGCATGTGATTCCATGTTAGCATGAAAACTCCACTTCTTCCTGACAGATCTTGCAGCTGTAAAAGTGTAGGGGGTCCCCCTCGCTCTAGGGTTCCAGTGCCCATGTGCTGATGGCGTTGGCCTTGAGACTTGTGTTATTCGCATTGTGAAATTTGTGATCAAAACGTCTTGAAAGAAAAGTCTATCTTAGAACTTAAAAAGTATGCTTTTTTTTAATTGTATTTTACTTTTCTGAGCTATGTTTATGCCTCAAAGTCACTCCATCTGCTTCGTTTACAATTTAATGTGTTTTCCACAAAATGGATGATTGGACCTGCCTCCATTGCTTTCATTCCTTGTTCCCAGAATATATTTTAAGTCCTCTTTATTTGAGTCATGCTAGGCATAAGAAAGTGGTGGTGTTTTCTCATGCCATTAAGATAGAATGGTAGGACTGTGAAGCACTGTCATCTCACACACACGGCTGGCTTTAGCTGAAATGGCACCCTAGGTGAAGTACTGTTCCAGTGTTCCTTAAGCCCAACCCACACCATACTCAAGAAAAAGCCCTAAATGAGCCACACCCACATGTCACTCCCAAAGAAAGCCACTCCAGTTATTTCCTTCAACTATTTAAATGCATAAGAAAAAAAGATATGTTGTTATATAGTTAAACTGCAAGTGAAGGTAGAATTTTCCTTTAATAAACCTTCTTTATCTAGTGCTACTTCACACATATTTTACTATAAAAGTTATGTCCTCACCCAGAAAGTAGAAGCCCGTGTGCCTTGTTTCAAAGGTTTGCTTAAGTTAATCTAAACAGTTTAATTTACTTTTGGATAGGCAAGTAAGCCTTACAGCTCTGTGAAAGGGGAATAGCAACCTTTATCCTTCCTGTGTACAATGGCTTAAACATAGGGGACACAGTACTATGCAAAAGAAAAGGGCACTTTTTTAGGGAGGTACAAAATATGCATTTACAGAAACAACATTTCAGCATCAGAAGAACAACCTTGTAGAAAACTAGTTGTCAATCAGCAAGCTATAATGTTTATGTTACTTTTTAACAAGTTAAGTAGGCTGAACAGCCCATCCATAGCCCTCAATGAACCAGGGACAAATCTTAACAGAATAAGGGACAAATCCAGAAATAAATCAGTAATAACAAAAATAACAGAACGTGAATTAATATACATTTTTCAAATTAAAGGAAATCCATAACTCTAATTATTGTCACAATTTATTAATGGTGATTTACCACCTTTTTTCCAAAGACATCAGTTTTAGGAGGGATTAACAAGAACAGAACTAAAATTTGAGTCAAAAACAGGGATGTTCCTGAAAATTATGGCGGGTTGAGAGGTCAGATGCAATCTCATGGAGAAAATATCAGTATGCACAAATAATGTAACCAGATAAAAAATGTAATAAACTTAGCAAGAAAGAAAAATGTATTTGTGAAGGCTGCCAGCCCACCCAGCTGGGATTTTGTGAATAATTATATGTTATTTGTGAGTAGTAATATGGTTTCTATACTTGTCTTACAAATGTAAGAAAAATATATGCTATGTGTACATTAAACTACTGGTGCAGAAGTATGTGCTGAACTGTTTGTTAGGTACTGAGCTTCAAGAATGTAACAACAGTGTATCCTACTAGGAAAGAATAGAAATAGACGTAAACTATATGCCTGTACAAATGTATGTTTTAATAGTAGTAGCTGAAATATACAGAGTTAACTTACAAAACCTCAAGAAAATAAGTAGAAATTGCTTAGAGATAGATAGGAATATAACAAGAATAGTATAGATGTTTTCTGTATTTATGTGAGACTGTCCTGCAATGTTGTTTTAAAGTATTTCCTATGATTCTGAACTCTGTTGTCATTGTGTTGAATTATTGAGTATTGTCTTGTGCTTTTATTATTATTAAATATATTTAAACCTTTGAATTGTGGCTAGTTTTGTTTAGAGATATTTAAGCTCTTAGAGTACTTGCATTTGTATTTGGTGACACTGTACAGGCCACTCTTAAATAGTCTTAAAGTCATGGACACACTTACCATTTGGATAATAATAACATTACACAGTAGAATTTGTCACCCTTTGGGAAGAGTCTTATAGTAGCTGATAAGTAGTGGTTGGTGGCAGTAATTTCTACTTTATAGTCTGGGCAGAAGGGGGTATAGCTAGTGAACCTGTGCCAGCCTTCCCAAGGAGTGCCTGTGTGTTTGTATGTAAATCAAATCTCAAAGTGTGTGTGTGTCATGTATTTGGGCAGAGCCAAGAAGCACTGGTTGGACAGAGAGGGTGCTGGAGGTTTTGGCTTGACCACTTGGCTGAGATCTTAACCCTATAGTTGTGCCAGTGAGGAGTCCTACTGGGGATCTGGAGAGAGAGAGAAAGAAACCAGCCACATACTGACTGTGATCTCTGTGTGCTGTTAAGGGAAATTATACTTTACTGTGTGTGTACTTGTCATCTTCCCAATGTGCATGTCCCTCACTGGTACTAGTGGTGAGGATTAAGGCTCCTGGATTACTGGACCAGTGCAGGGGTGTTACATATTAATTGTTTGGCAGTGGTGGGATAGCCACATCACATATTAATTGGTTGATAGTGGTGAGATAGCCACATCACATATTCATTGCTTTGTAGTGGTGTGGATATTGAATTCCTGTAGCTTGTGTACAGTAATCACTGAAAGTGCTTGTGCTCTTAATCAGCTACACAGTGAGTATTCATAGTTTGTATCAAAATTGTTTTATTTTTTTTTGTTAGTTTAGTTAGTCAGGGAGAGCAGGAAGCTTGTCAGCAGAGGAGTATGGCAAGCTGACAAGGAGCCAGTTGGCTGAGATGTGGCAGGCTAAAGGACAGGTGCATGCCAACCTGACTAAAGTGGACATGATTGTAGTTTTAGTCGCAGCTGCATCAGAGAACAGCAATCAGGAGGACAATCAGACTGGCCATGGAGATGTACAACTCTCAGAAAATGGACAGCTCAACTGTTCTACAGAGGACTTAAAATTCTGTCTGGAGATAAAGAGACTTGAGCTGGTGGTCAAGCCTTTGGAAATAGAAGCAGCAGAGAGACTGAGGCATCTGGAAATTGAGGAAAATGAGTAACTGCTATGCCTGGAAGCTGAGGAGAAGGAGGTAATGGGGAAGGGAGTAACTGAACCCCCAGAAGCAAAAAACATCAGCAAATTTCTACCACAATTTACATAGGGGGATAATTTTGATAGTTTCATTCATATGTTTGAGAGGGTATGTAAACAGTATAATGTTGACCAAGGGTTCTGGGTATGGTTCCTGACCCTCTTATTCCATAGTAAAGCTGTAACTGTAATGTCCAAACTGTCTGATAATAACTACTTAAATGATAATGTTGTAAAGAATTGTTTGCTAGAATTTTTTAAGTTAACACTTGAAACTTATAGGAAAAAGTTTTGTGACCATGGATGCAAGTCAGATGAAAGTGTGTGTGAATATGTTGCTGAAATAAGCACTTATTTTCATATGTGGGTGAGTGGATGTCAGGTCACCACCTTTGAAGGGCTGGCAGACCTTTTGGTGAGGGAACAAGCCCTTAGCACTTTGCCTCAGGACATGAAAATCTGGTTAGCTGATAGAGAATGCCTTACTGTAGATGAGTTGGGGAAGAAGGGAAACCTATACTTAGCAAGCAGGGCATCCCTGCACAGGAAAGGGATACCCAGTGCTCCTCATGGGTTTAAGGGAACCCATGGTGGGCAGCCCAGACTGCCCCAACACAATATTCCAGTAGCAGGGGAAGCCACTAGTCCAGGTACATGTCCAGGACCTAGGGTTAAATGTTTTAAATGTATCCAGTGGGGCCATGTAGTATATAGGTGTCCACAGGAGCAAGGTGGGGAATGAAAGATGGGAGAGCCAGTAAGTGGGAATGACAACATGCCAACAGTAGGTTGTCTTTAGATAACAAGGGTACCAAACTACCACCCTGCAGGTGTCCTGATAGGGAATGATTTTGATAATGCAGTACGATGTGTTCATGCAGTTACTTGCAGTCAGGCTTGGAGACAAGCATGTGGGACTGATAGCCTGGGGGAGACCCAGACACACCGCACACTTGCAGCCAGGACTGGTGAGGTGGTTACTTCAGAGATGAAGCTACCCTGTAGCAGTGAGACTTAAGGTGAGCCACAGCTGCTTGTCGGTACTGATGTTCCCTTGGATAGAATGACTGCAAGGCAGAGGTGAGTAGTAGTACCCAGGCTGACAGTGAGGCACTGCTGTCAGAGGATGCCAGACTTCCTGTGGAAGGGGAGCTAGGAAGGGTTACAAAGAGAGAGTTGATACAGGCTCAGCTCTTAGACCCTACATTACAAGGCCTGAGAGAGGTAGCTAATGAAGCACCTGATTCTCAAGGGAAATGGGAATCTGTATACTGAGACAAAGGGTTACTGTATACAGAGTGGACCCCTGAGGGAGGGCTAGAGGGTGAGAGAATACAGCAATTAATTGTGTCCAGAGTCTACCAGCTGGCACTTCCAGCCATAGCCCATGATATTCCCTTTGCAGTTCATATGGGCATAAAATGTACAAAGAGACGCAGTATGCAGAACGTCTATTGGCTTGGGATTTCCAGAGATGTAGCAGGGTACTGCAGGACCTGTGAGTAGTGCCAAAAGGTAGGCAAGGCAGGAGAGAAGGTGAAAGCTCCTTTGATGACTTTGCCTGTGATTGAGAAGCCATTTCAGAGGGTAGCTGTAGATATTGTTGGGCATCTGAGTATCCCAAGTTCCACAGGGAAAAAGTATATCCTAGTGGTAGCAGGTTATGCTACCAGATACCCTAAGGCAGTGGCTCTGTCCTCCATTGAGGCAGAAAAGGTGGCAAATGCTTTGTTAGAGATTTTTAGCAGGATAGGTTTCCCAAAAGAAATATTGATTGACAGAGGTGCCAATTTCATGTCAGACCTGCTGGCTTGTCTGTGAAAGTACTGTGTGGTGAAGCTTCTAAAGACCACCCCCTACCATCCCCAGACTAATGGCCTTGTTGAGAGGTTAAACTCTACACTCAAGACTTTGCTAGAGGCATTTGGAGACCAGTTTAAGAGGGAGTGGGACAAATATTTGCCCCATCTGTTGTTTGCTTACAGAGAGGTTCCCCAGGCATCCACAGGTTTTTCACCCTTTGAGTTGTTGTATGGGCATAAGGTGAGGGGATCTCTAGATTTAATTTGAGATGAGTGGGATGGTGTGAATCCCACATGGAGTCTGTTGTGGCATATGTCCTAAACCTCAGAACAAGGCTCAGGGAACTCATGGGCTTGTCCCAAGGGAACCTGGCAGTAACCCAACAGCAGAAAAAGGTCTGGTATGACAGGAATGCTCAAGCTAGAGAGTATGCTGTAGGACAGCAGGTAATGGTTCGCATTCTTGTCAGACACAACAAGCTGCAGGCAGCTTGGGAGGGACCCTACAAGGTGGTAAGGAAGGCCAGTGATGTTAACTACATGGTAGAACTGCTAGGCAGAAAGCAGGAGCACAAATTGTACAAGGACCTCCGAAGCTGAAACACAAACAAATACCAGTCACAACCAAAGTGACACATAGCTCACAACACCAGTGTGCCACCCAACAACAGCCCCTAAAGCAAGACAATGTACCCACCACTTTAGTCATAGGTGACTCTATAGTCAGGCACACTGATGTCCGACTCACCAGGCTGAACAAGGAGAAAATTACAGTCAGCTGCCTGTCAGATGCCAGGATCCGCCATATCACGCATGCACTCAAGTCACTCCACAACAAGTACAAATAAGACTCTATCATTGTCCATGCTGGAGTGAATTACTTTAGACGTACCTCCCTGGACTACATGAAAAGAGACATGGAAGAGCTCTTGGATCATGTGGCCCAGGCAGGTATGATCCTAGCCCTGAGTAGCATCCTGCCTTCGCCCAGAATTATACCACAGTATAAGGACAAAATGATTGACTTCAACAATTGGCTAAGCTTCTGGTATCATTCAAAGGGGATTCAGTATCTGTCTGCCTGGGAAGACATGATCGACAAACCACAATGCTTTGCCAGAGATGGTCTGCACCTGTCACCCCTGGGATTCAGGTTACTGGCTAAAGCTCTTGTCACCCCTATAGTGCCTTTTTTTAGGCAAGGTTCAAAGAATAAAACCACCACCGTAATAGATACAAGCATGCAAAATTTGAAGGTAATGCTACTCAATGCTAGAAGTCTAAACCTCAAAATGCACTTTCTCGAGGCACTCCTAAAAATGGAGAACATCGATATCTGTGCAGCAGCTGAGACCTGGTTCAAGGCTCCAGAGAGCACCCCTGCAATACCAGGCTACAACTCTTACCACACTTTTCGGCCACAAAACCAAGACCGAAACACTAAAGGTGGAGGAGTGTCCATATTCACCAAGGATATTCATACCTCCAGGCTACTTGCCCAACACAATGCATCTGAAATTCTCCAGGTGCAACTAGCACTAGGTAAGACTGCAATCCAAAGTGTAGCTTGCTACAGATCCCCCACCATGCCCCAAGATTCTCATTACACCTTTCTAAACATACTGGCAAATGTTAAGATACAAGCAAACAACCTAATACTGGGTGATTTCAACTACCCTGCCATTAACTGGGAAAACTACTTGGGTACCAACTCCTTTTCCCAATGGTTCATGGAATTCATAAATTCCAACGCCCTGGATCAACTAATCCATTGTCCCACCAGGGGCTCTAATATCCTAGACCTGGTCATTACCAACATGGGAGATAGATGCTCCACACCAGTGGTCACCCCCTCATTGGTCAGGTCTGACCATAAGCAAATCACCTTTGACATCCACATCCCACCCCCACCCCCCAGTAAGGAAACCTCCTTAAAAAACTTCTCCAAAGCCAACTTCATGCTACTGAAGTCAGAAGTGAATAACTTCACGACACCCATGCAGACGGGATCTGAAAGTTCGACTGCAGAATCCTACACTAAGGCACTGTCCGAGCACATCCACTCGTGCATGAATCGTGCCATCCAAAATAGAACCAAGATGCTTTTCTCCAAAAAAAGGAAGCCAATCTAGTGGTCCCCTGCTATAAACAAACTATACAACAGAAGGAAGAAACTGTTGCAGAAAAGAGGAAAATCCCAGGATGCAAAAAACACCCTCACCAGCCTCAGTAAGAAGCTGAGATCCCTCATAAAATCCTCAAAAGCTAGTTACGAAAATAAAATTGCCAAAGATTCCAAAGACAACCACAAGGCATTCTATAGTTATGTCAATAATCTAAATGGCAATGCTTAGATCTGCTCTGAGCTACAACAGAATGGCATTAAATATACTGATCCCAAGGATATTGCCAATATCCTGGCAGATCAATTTAGTGCCAACTTCACCCGCCTCTCACCCCCTAAAGGGCCCATCTCAATACCAAAAGATTGCCAAATTCCGGTAATCACGGCCACACAGGTAGAAACTGCACTCTCCAAAGCTAAGAATACAGCATCCATGGGACCAGATGACATCCCAGGCTATGTACTACATGAACTACCAAATGAACTGGAACCTCACCTAAGTGTCATGTTTAATCATAGCCTCACCTCAGGCTTCGTGCCCACCAAGTGGCACACAGCTACAGCTATCCCACTCCACAAGGAGTCCCATCAGTCTGACAAGCCTGGGTCTGTAAGAGCATGGAACACATTATCATGGAACTTATAAACAAAGACATTGGCAACCTTCAAACACTGGACCCCACCCAGTTTGGGTTTATGAAGGGCCGATCTTGTCTCCTGAATCTGATTGACTTCTTTGAATCAGTCTCCAGAGCTGTGGATAAGGGTAAGGCAGTCCACACAGCCTATCTGGACCTCGCCAAGCCCTTTGACACCATCCCCCACTCTGGAATCATAGATAAACTTGCTAAGCTGGGCATAAATCCCTATGTCACTCGATGGGTTGCCAACTGGCTTACTGACAGAACCCAGACTGTAAAAGTAGCCAACTCCAAATCCAACTCCAGACAAGTGACAAGTGGAGTACCTCAGGGTTCAGTCCTGGGACCACTCTTGTTTGGCATCTACTTCTCTGAAGTACAGGCCAACACTAAGGGACTCTGGCTAACAAAGTTTGCAGATGACTGCAAACTGGGAGCCATTATTGAATCCCCAAATGATGTGGATATTCTAAAAAAGGGCCTTACAGAAACAGATGCGTGGTGCCAGAGCTATGGGCTCAAGCTTAATGCCAAGAAATGTATAGTTATCCCCTTTGGAAAAAAACATGTACCCATGAATTACCACATAGGTAGCAGTACACTAAACATTGAAAGTGTGATAAGAGACTTAGGGACACAGGTGGAAAGTTGTCTCACTTTCGATAACCACATCCCCACAACAGTCAGGAACTCCTTCTATGTGGCACACCTCATCACTAAGGGCTTTTCATCCAGAAAAAAGGAGGACATTGTCCCACTGTACTCATCCCTCATTAGACCCATTATAGAGTATAATGCCTCATTTGGTATGTACCTCACAAGACATCTGCAACAGCTGGAAAGACCAAAGAAATACCTCACTAAAAGAATCACAGGCCTTAAGCAGATGCCCTATGCTGACTGTCTAAAAAAACTCCAGCTATACTCTGTGGCATATCATCTACTCAGAGGCAATCTCTGCTTAACATACAAGGCCATGTCAAACCCTGAGCTGTTGGGCATGCTCCACTTAAAGAAATCCCAATCCCTCGGAGCCACACACTCCAGGGATCTAAACCTTGTCATCACAATGAACAAAACATGCTGGAGGGATAGGTTCCTGAACCAGAGACTCCCCATACTCTGGAATAGACTGCCCATACATGTCAAGCAAAGCGCCTCATTGGCCCTCTTCAAAAGGAATCTTGATGATTGGATGGGAGATAGGAAATTCACCCTGGGGATCATGTCAGACGCCCTGCTAGACAGGGGTCCAGAGAAGTAAATATTGTGGGAAGAAATATCCAGGGAATTATATGGCTAAACTTGTATAGGCCCTAGGGCTGATAGCCTAGTACCAACCTATGAACCTATGAACCTATGTTAACATGATGAAACCATACCATGATAGGGAGGCTCTTGTGCTGAGTATTTTCAGTAGATTGCAGGCGGTATCTGAGAGAGATCTGGCGACTGATCTCCTCAGTGAAGCTTGGATTGACTCCTCAGTGGAAGGGGTAGCAATGTCCCAGCAACTATCTCCTACACAGGTTCTAGAAATCTGAGCAGTGGTACAGGAGTATGGGGACATGTTCACTGAGAAATCAGTGTGCACCCACTTGGTGTTGCACCATGTGGATACAAGACCCCAAAGGCTTATTAAGGAGGCCCTTTATAGGATGCCTGAGAAAGTCAAACAGACTCTAAGGGAGGAGATACAGGAAATGTTGGAACTAGGGGTAATTCAGGAGTCCAGCAGTCCCTGGGCATCTCCAGTGGTGCTGCTACCAAAGTAGGATGGCAGCACAAGGTTTTATGTGGACTACAGGAAATTAGTTACACAGAGTCAAATGCTTACCCCATGTCTAGGACAGATGAAGCCCTAGAGCAGCTTGGTGGGGCTAAGTATCTCACCACCATTGATCTTACCAAGGGTTACTGGCAGGTGCCTTTGACTCCCAGTGCTAGAGAGAAGTCAGCATCTGTGACTCCTTCTGACTTGTATGAGCTCACAAAGATGCCCTTTGGGATGAAAAATGCCCGAGTATCTTTCCAGAGGCTGGTAGATCATATCCTAGCAAGAGCAGAAGATTTTGCCCTTGCGTACCTAGATGATAATGCCCTCTACAGCCATTCCTGGCAAGAGCACCTTTAGCATGTCAGAGAGGTGCTGGGCAGACTACAGAGTGCAGGGTTGACCATTAAACCCAGGAAATATCAGGTGGGTATGGCAGAGGTCTCCTACCTAGGACATAGAGTGCGGGGTGGTAAGATTCATAGGTTCATAGGTAGGTACTAGGCTATCTGCCCAAGGGCATTTATAAGCCTAGCCAGAGTGTGTCAGCTTTCGCCACCCCATTGATTAATTAACTGATCCTCTGTCAAGTTACCCATCCACTCGTCACGATTTCTCTTGAAGAGTGTTAGTGAGGGGCTCTGCCTAATGTAGTTTGGAATTTTGTTCCAAAGCATGGGAAGTCTCTGTGACAGGAATCTATCCCTCCAACATGTTCCATTTATTGTTGTGGTGAGGTTTAGCTCACTAGTCCGTGTGGCTCGCAGTGACTTGGATTTCTTTAGGTGGAGCATGTCCATCAATTCTGAGTTGGACATGGCTTTGTAAGTCAGGCAGAGATCACCTCTGAGTAAGCGATATGCCACTGAGTACAGCCGGAGTTTTGTCAGTTAGGCTGCATGGGACATATGTTTGAGGCCAGTAATCCTCTTGGTGAGGTACTTTTGTGGTCTCTCCAGCTGTTGGAAGTGTCTTGTGAGGTACATCCCAAATGTGGCATTGTACTCTATGATGGTTCTGATGAGTGACGAGTAGAGGGGCACTATAACCTCTTTATTTCTAGATGCAAACCCTTTAGTAATTAGATGGGCCACATAGAAGGATTTCCTAACTACTTTGGCAATATGATTGTCAAAGGAGAGATTACCATCTACCTGGGTCCCCAGATCTCTTATTACCGCTTCTGTATTAAGGGGGCTGCCACCTATGTGGTAATTTGTGGGTGTTTTGTTTTTTCCAAATGGGATGCCTACGCATTTTTTTCATTTAGCTTAAGGCCATGACTTAGGTTCATAGGTTCATAGGCAGGTACTAGGCTATCAGCCCGAGGGCCTATGTAAGCCTAGCCAACAAGGTTCCTGGCTTACGCCACACAAGAAAGTTATTTTCCTGTGCCACTGTCGAGCAGAGACACAGAAGTGATCCCCAGGGTGTATTTCCTATTTCCCACCCACTCATCAAGATTTTTCTTGAAGAGTGCTAATGAAGAACTTTGCTTGACATTGATGGGTAGCCTGTTCCAGAGTATGGGAAGTCTCTGGGACAGGAATCTATCCCTTCAACATGCCCTGTTTATTTTGGTGACAAGGCTTAGGTCCCTAGACTGTGTAGCTTGGAGGGATTGGGATTTCTTTAGGTATAGCATGTCCAACAGCTCTGGGTTTGACATAGCTTTATATGTTAGGCAGAGATCACCTCAGAGTAGGTGATATGCTACGGAGTAAAGCTGGAGTTTTTTGAGACGGTCAGTGTAGGGCATCTGTTTGAGGCCAGTAATCCTCTTTGTGAGGGTAATTCTGATTCCTGATTTATTCTGTTTTCCAGCTGCTGCAGATGTCTTGTGAGGTACATTTCAAAAAGGGCGTTGTACTCTATAATGGGTCTAATGAGTGTCGAGTAGAGGGGAACAATGACCTCTTTTTTCGTGGATGAGAACCCTTTTATGATAAGGTGTGCCATATAGAAGGACTTTCTGACTACTGTGGCACTGTGACTATCAAAGGACAGACTACTGCCCACCTGGGTCCCAAGATCTCTTATCACACATTCGGTGTCAAGTAGACTGCTGTCTATGTAGTAGTTCATGGGTGCAGTGTTTTTACCAAAGGGGATGACAATGACTTTTTGGCATTGATCTTGAGGCCATGGCTCTGACACCAGGCATCTGTCTCAGCGAGGCCCTTCTGTAAGATTTCCACATCATTTGGGGACTCGACTATGGTTCCTAGTTTGCAGTCATCTGTGAACTTCGTTAGCCAGAGGCCTTCTGTGTTAGCCTGTACTTCAGAGAAGTAGATACCAAACAGGAGAGGTCCCAGGACTGAACCCTGTGGTACTCCACTTGTCACTGGTTTTAGGTCAGATTTGGAGTGTGCAACGTTTACAGTGTGTATGTTCTGTCAGTGAGCCAGTTGGCAACCCATCTTGTGATGGGATTTATACCTAGTTTGGTGAGTTTAGCTATAATTCCAGAATGGGGGATGGTGTTGAAAGCTTTGGCAAGGTCAAGATAGGCTGTGTGAACCACCTTACCCTCATCTATGGCTTTTGGTGACTGCCTCAAAGAAGTTGATCAGGTTCAGGAGGCATGATCCGCCTTTCACAAACCCATACTGGGTGGGATCCAGAATTTTTAGATTACCAATTACTTTGTTTCTGAGTTCCATGAAGATACGTCCCATGTCCTTGCAGACCAGGCTCGTCAGGCTAATAGGGTGATAGTTCCTGGGATCAGTGGTGGCCCCCCCTTTGTGGAGTGGGATAACTGTTGCTGTATGCCATTCATTGGGCACAACGCCTGATGTGAGTCTATGATTGAACATGGTGCTTAGGTGGGGAGCCAGTTCGTTTTGAAGTTCATGTAAAATGCAGCCTGGGATGTTGTCCGGTCCCATGGATGCTGTATTTTTGGCTTTAGAGAGTGCAGCTTTTACCTGCGTAGTTGTGATTACAGGCACTCTGCATTCTTTCTGTATAGATATGGGCCCTTTAGGGGGTGTGGGGGATTAAAGTTAGCACTAAACCTATCTGCAGGGATCTTGGCAATATCGGTTGGTTCTGTAATTTTTGTGCCATTGTGCTGTAACTCAGAGCAGATCTGGGTGTTGCCATTGATATTCTTAACATAGCTGTAGAATGCTTTGTGGTTGTCCTTAGAATCAGTGTCTATTTTGTTTTCATAGCTAGCTTTGGAGGATCTTATAAAGGATCACAGCTTCTTACTGAGGCTGACCAGGGAGCTCCTCCCCTCTCTTTTGCAACAATTTCTTCCTTCTGTTGTACAGTTTGTTTATGGCAGGGGACCACCAGATTGGCTTCCTTTTTTGGAGGATAACATCTTGGTGCTGTTTGGGATAGTACAATCCATGCACTCGTGTAAGTGCTTATAGAGTGCATTTGTGTAAGAGTTAGCAGTCATAACTGTATTATCCATCTGCATGGGTGTCATGAAGTTCACCATTTCTGTCTTAAGAAGCATGAAGTTGGCTTTGGAGAATTTTTTTACTATGGTTTCCTTAATGGGGGGGTGAGGGCGGGATGTCGATATCAAGGGTGATTAGCTTATGGTCGGATCGGACCAACGAGGAGTTGACTTCAGGTGTGGAACACTAGTCACTCATGTTGGAAATTACTAGGTCTAGGATATTGTTGCCCCTAGTGGGGGTGTGGATAAGTTGATCCAGGGCATTGGAGTTTATGAATTCCAGAAAGCATTGTGTGAAGGACTTGCTATGAGTAGTTTTCCCAGTTAATGGTGGGTTAGTTGAAATCGCCCATTGTTAGGGTGTTTGGTTGAACCCTAATATTATTTTCCAGTACATCAATAAAAGAGGAGTGGGAATCTTGGGGCATGGTGGGGGATCTGTAGCAAGCTACAATTTGGATTGCAGTTTTGCCCAGAGTTAGTTGCACTTGGATAACCTTGGATGCATTATGCTGAGCAACTAGCCTGGAGGTGTGGATATCCTTAATGAATATGGACACACCTCCGCCTTTGGTGTTCTGGTCCAGGTTACATGGCCAAAAAGTGTAGCATGAGTTATAGCCTGGTAGCACAGTGTTGCTCTCTGGAGCCTTGAACCAGGTCTCAGTCACTGCACAGATATCAATGTTCTCCATTTTATGGAGTGCCTCGAGTGAGGGCATTTTTAGATTTAGACTTCTAGCCCTGAGTAGCATTACCCTCAGTTTTTGCTTGCCTGTTCCTGTTATGGTGGTGAATTTGTCATTTGAACATTGCCTAAAAAAGGCACTATAGGGGCGGCAAGAGCCTTAGCCAGTAGCCAGAATCCCAGGGCCGACAGGTGCAGGCCATCTCTGGCAAAGCATCGTGGCCTGTCGACCATGTCATCCCAAGCAGACATATACTGGATCCCCCTAAAATGACACCAGAAGCTCAGCCAATTGTTGAAGTCAATCATTTTGTCCTTGTACTGCGGTATCATTCTGGGCCATGGCAGAATGCTACTCAGGGCTAGGGTCATAGCTGCCTGGGCTACAAGATCGGAGAGCTCTTCCATATTTCTTTTTATGAAGTCCAGGGAGGTATGTCTCATGTCATTCACACCAACATGGACAATGACAGAGTCATATTTGTACTTGTTGTGGAGTGACCTGAGTGCGTGGGTTATGTGGTGGATTCTGGCACCTGATAGGCAGCTGACAGTAACCTTCTCCTTGTTTAGCCTGGTGAGTGGGACATCACTGTGCCTGACTATAGAGTCACCTATGACTAGTGTGTTGGATACATTGTTTTGCCTTATTGGCTGTGGTTGAGTGGCACAGTGAGTCTGTGGGCTATGTGTCATTTGGGTTGTGTTGGTGGGTGGAAGTTGCTTGCGTTTCTGCTTTAGAGGTCTCTTGTTGCTTGGGCAGATTATTATTCAGAGCCTTCACAAATGTTTTTGTGTTTCTATGTGTGGATTTTGGTGGTGTAGATTTAGTGAGACTATGTGATAAGTGTGGTGTGGTGCAAGTGTTTACCTTCTCCTCTTGAATGTCAAGTTCAGTCTTGGTTGGAGAGAGCTTTACTTCCAGTTTGGCTAGATAAGTGCATCTCTCACAGGTTGTAGTGTTGGGTGGTAGGAGGAGAGGGTTGTCTGTGTACATGAGGTAATTTCTACATTGCCACAAGATGCCCAGATTCATCAGATAGACAGGAGAGAAAACTGGGAGCCTGAATAAAAAAAATTAATCTAGATAAGTGAGAAAAGTGAGTACAAGAGCTGTTTTTCTCTAAGAAACTGAGAAAAGTAAGTGCAAAAACTGTTTTCCTCTAGGTAATGAGGAAGGTTTAGTGCTATAGTAATTAGTAGCTTATTTAGTGCTTACAACAAGTTCTGAACAAGTGCTGAGCATGAATAAGCAAATTCAAGTGCTAAAACTAAGAATCTGTATCTGCACTAGACTAGTTACAGGAAAGAGATCAGGCCAGAACCTGTCAAAGTCGAAGCCATTCAGGCATGGCCTGCACCTGTTGCCAAAAAGCAGGTTAGGGCATTTTTAGGGACAGCAGGTTACTACAGAAAGTCTGCCCCAATTATAGTACCATAGCTGCTCCCCTCACAGACCTGACAAGGAAAAACAGGCCAGATAATGTAGTGTGGACACCAGCATGCGAGCAGGCATTCCAGATGCTTAAAGGAGCTTTGGAAGGATCCCCTGTGTTAGCCAGTCAAGATTACAGCAAATAATTTGTTGTGCAGGTGGATGCTTCAAACTATGGGGTGGGGCTGTACTTAGCCAGATTTCTTCAGAGGAAGAAGAGCACCCAGTGGTTTATGTCAGTCATAGGCTCCAACCCAGGGAGGAATGAAATGCAGCTGTAGAAAAGGAATGTCTAGCCATAGTGTTGGCATTGCAGAAACTTCAGCCTTATCTCTATGGAAGGAAATGCACTGTAGTTACAGACCACAATCCCCTAACATGATTACATTGAGCCAGCCAGGAAAATGCCATGTTACTAAGGTGCAGTCTAGGGTTGCAAGCATATGATAGTGCAGCACCACAGTGGGGTTAGCAATGCCAATGCAGATGGGTTCCCAAGACAGGGAATGGGGTAAAGTATTCCCAGATAGGCTCAACCCTCTCAAGCAATGTTTTTCAAGGGTCACTTGAAAAAGTAGGTTGAGTTTTCATGGGGGGGGGGGGGGATTGTGAAGGCTGCCAGCCCAGCTAGCTTGAATTTTGTGAATAATTCTATGTTATTTGTGAGTAGTAATATAGTTTGTATGCTTGTCTTACAAATGTAAGAAAAATATATGCTATGTGTACATTAAACTACTGGTGCAGAAGTATGTGTTGAACTGTTTGTTAGGTACTGAGCTTCAAGAATGTAACCACAGTGTACCCTACTGGAAAAGAACAGAAATGGATGTAAACTATATACCTGTGCAAATGTATGTTTTAATAGTAGTAGCTGGAACATACATAGTTAACTTGCAAAACCTCAAGAAAATAAGTGGAAATTGACAACAATTCTGTTATCTCTGTTCCAGCTCAGAGCAGACACAATGTCTAGAGTTGTAGGTTTTCCTATTGTCTTGAAACAGAAATAATTATAGGTTTCAAATGTAAAAGTATTTAACTGGTTTTATGACTTCCAGTTCCAGGCAACTTCTTAGGGATAAGTATTTTTGACACAGAGGTGTTAATTTTAAAGTGTCTTGTGCCTTTATTATTTATTATTAAATATATTTAAACCTTTTAATTGTGGCTGGTTTTGTTTAGAGATAATTAAACTCTTAGTGTACTTGCATATGTATTTGGTGACACTGTACAGGCCACTCTAAAATAGCTTTAATGTCTTGGACACACTATTTGAATAATAGTAACATTACACAGTAGAATTGGTCACCCTTTGGGAAGGGCCTTATAGTAGCTGAAAAGTAGTGGTTGGTGGCAGTGATTTCTTCCTTATAGTCTGAGCAGAAGGGGGCATAGCTAGTAAACCTGTGCCAGCTTTCCCTAGGAGTGTCTGTGTGTTTGTATATAAATCAATTCTCAAAGAGTGTGTGTGTGTGTGTGTGTGTGTGTGTGTGTGTGTGTGTGTGTGTGTGTGTGTGTGTGTGTGAGAGCTACTTGGGCAGGGACAGGAAGCACTGGTTGGACAGAGAGGGTACTGGAGGTTTCGGTTTGACCACTCAGCTGAGATCTTAACCCTATAGCTATGCCAGTGGGGAGTCTTATTGAGGATCTGAAGAGAGAGGGAGAGGGAGAAAGCAACCCAGACTGTGATCTCTGTGTGCTCTTAAGGGAAATTGTACTTTACTGTGTGTGTACTTCTCATCCTCCCAGTGTGCACATCCCTCACTGGTGCTAGTGGTGAGGATTGAGGCTCATTGATTACTGGGCCAGTGCAGGGGCTTCACAGTATTTACAACCAAATGGAGCTTGGACACACAGAATTAAAATGTTTATAAATATTGTTCAGTTAAAAGTTTCCTCACATATGTAATTAAAGAATGCTGGAATAAAATCAGATGTTAAAAAAATGCAGCACCTTAGTTACACATGAGGCTGCAGCATGTAGCATGCAGTATCACATCGAAGTCCCCAGACTGAGTGAAAAGAAAGGGTTCCCTAGAGTTAGAGACAGACCACTGCTATAAATAAATGCAGAAAAGTACAGTTGTGGTGGTCGTAGCATACTTGCTAAACTGTTTTTCTTAATAGAAATTGTACTTTGCTAAAACGAAGGTGCCAAGTGTAAATGTAAAAAGAAAGAAGCCATCAAGAGTAATTGTAAGTAATCACTGGAACATTGGACCATTTGTTAGTTTAATAGCATAGCTTGGCAGCAGGGGAAGGTAAATGAGAACTCTGCCTTCCATGCATGTCAGGGACATTGTATGACTCATGATTCAAAGTATGTTGGGATATGATGTTGTCCTATACACCATTATTCTTCCTCCCGGCACAAGGGAAATACTTGATTGTTTGTCCTTTTTAAAATAATTCCATGACATATAGACTTTCTATAAAAAGAGACTTATTAGCTATGCTGTTACACAAACTGACTATGGGCTCTTGGCACAAATGACTTAAGTTACTACCTTGACATACGTATTTCCTACATCATTACATTACATTTTTGTCAAGTTAATTCAAGTTCTCTTTCAAATGATAAAACCCTCTGTGCTAAACAGGGAGGGAAAATCTCTTCATAAATTCAATTATTATAGTAAAATGTGTGCATCTATCTTTTGAATGGCTTTATTTTAAAACTGGTTTCAAAGAAACAGCATAAGTTAGCTTCTGATTCAATGAATGTGACAATGCTACCCAAAAAACCCTGTAGAGCAGAAAACGTGAAGCTATATTTAACACCTTGAGGAGAAATCTATACCTGGCAGACAGAGCACTATCAAACCATACTCTGATGGACCTCCTACATATCAACAAAACAAACAGCACCATAAGTACCCATTCTAAAGACTTAAACCTTGTCTGTGATATCAATAAGACCTGCTGGAGAGACAGGTATATATCCCAGAGACAACTCCATCTCTGGAACAGGCTGCCCATCCATGTGAAGCAGAGTTCCTCTCTAACTAAATTCAAATGTAAGTTGGACTATTGGATGTGGAACAGGAAATTCATCCCTGGCTTTGCACCTATATATGTAATGGACACAGACAACTCAGAAATGGTTAATTTCCCTTGTTCCTGCTTACACTTATCAAGAGTACCAAAACTTGTCAGAGATTTGAGATGCATAACTAGACTTAAAAAGGTCCCAGAGTTCATTAACCTAATGACCTATGAACCTTAATTTTGACTCATCTTTAGTAACAGTACTGCTGTCATTTTTAAGCTTTGACTTCCTCTGGAATGTGATCTTTCAAGTTGCAATTTGATTTAGTCCATTTAAGTAGCCTTTTACAACAGAAAAAAATGAAAGTATTTATGAGCAAGTCTGAATTTCCTTTCTTAAGCAAAAGTGTTGATTATGAAATGTTGTTTTAATTTACTAACTGGTTTTACATATGTGATTCAGATATTTGTGTTAGTTGTGTGCCATTTCATTTTGTAACACCCGAGACAGCATTTTTTACAGTTTGAAACCTTGTTTATTTTAATTTAATTAAACTTATTGCTTCTTTGGCTCTTGAACCAGCCTTTTCTTCTGTTTGGTTTATTGCTTTGGCTATTTTTTCAGCACATTCATAGGTGATGCAGTTGTCTCTAGGAATTCAAAGGAACAATTCACAAATTAATTCAGTGCCAGTGAGCAACAGGGAAATCAATATCTAACACGTTTGAAGTCAAATTTGTGACAAATTTAAAAGTTCAAATATTCAGAAAGTACACATTAACATGGAGACAATGTCATCCTATAGCTTGTAAACTATAGCACCATTATGCAAAATTAAAAACACTAGTTATATATGTGGCTCCAGATATTTTCCATGTATTTATGTTCAAAGTTAAGGATAACCTGATTAAGCCATGACATATTTTTTTTCCATAATAAATCTTTATTGTTATATTATTTTCATACACAAGTAAAAACAAACACAAAATTTTAAAGGAAAAAATACAAAACAAAAGACTACTAACTAATATCACTATCACACCAAACAAATATACAATATTTACAAGAATGCTTCCAAGTAAACATTAAGAATAGAGAAAAAACAAAAAGTAGTTAATAACATTTCCAGTAATATACAGTTTAAATACAAAATCCTCTCCAAGCAAGTAGATAAATGTGAATACCTTCAAGTTAAAAGTGTTATGCTAATATAATATTAAATATCTGTTCCCAAATGTTTGGGTTATTAATGTTTTTATTATTCAGACTTAAGAGTAGTTTATGAGCTAATATATGCCTTGTTGCTAAAACTCTAAAGCCTTCCCAAGATGTTTTAGATGGGTCTAACCAATTAGTAGCTATATAAAGCTTCATTAACATACAAATATTAATATATATAGTACTTTGTGATCTAGGGAGTTCTTTCGGAGGAATATGTAAAATCATAAATTTCCATGACAATGTTGTACTTTGGTAACCCATCTTCTGAAGTTGAATCTTAAGGGAATTCCAAACCTTATATATGCATTTACAGCTCCAGAACATATGAAGAAGATCAGCCGGTTGATTTTTACAGTATGGACAAGTTGGAGAGTTTTTAGAATTAAATTTATGCAGGGTAAGGCGTGTATAATATGCATTATTCCATATCATCAACTGGGTATACATCAATTTTTGAAGAGAAGTAGATTTGATAGTCAGGTCAATTGCTTTTAACATCTTACTTTTGTCTGTCACTAAAATTTTCTCTTCCCAATAGTTGGATAACAGAATTTTATCATGAAATTTAAAGTCTTTAATTAATTTATTTGTTGTTGTTATATATTTAATATCCCGTTGGAGGGCTTGCCACAACTCAAAGCATTTATTAACATTTTCATCTTCAGGTTTAAAATTTATAAAGTAGCTCATAGAAAGTTCTCTAATTTGTCTCAAAATAACAAGATACTTTTTGGGTAAGTTAAATTCTTGTCTTATTTGATTGGCCGAGCGGTCCAGATATGTGTGTATATCAATCAAAGTTAAATTAACTATCAGTGGAAACTTTTTAAGATCAATTAATTGATTGTTCAATTTTAAATTAGGATTCCTATGAAAAGGTTGAAAAAACATCATATACTGACCCAGATCCAAAGATTGAAATAAATCTTGTATAGATAATATGTTAGTTTTAATGTGTTCAATAATCCCATAAATTTTCAAAGAATCTTTACCTAAAAAGGGTATTGCTTTAAGATTAATGTTTAACTTTAAAATATATTTATAATTCAAAATCACCCAAGTTGGTGTCCACTTAGTAGTAGTTATATCATAGTTGGCAATTCTTAGAATTCTATTAGAGTTCACAATTACGTAGTACAATTCGAAGTTAGGCAACTCCAGTCCTCCTTTATTTTTTGGGGTCATTAATTTATCATAAGATATCCTGGTTTTTTTTGGTTCCCAAATGAATTTAGCCAATTCTTTATGAATTTTTTAAAAAAATGTCTTCGAAAGTATTAATTGGGCTGACCTAAAAATATAAAGTAATCGTGGTAACACATTCATTTTGACAATTGAAACTTTTGCTAGTAGTGGCAATCATAAATTTTTCCACCTCCCGAAATCAGAAATTATTTGGTCCCAAATTGTTTTAATGTTATTATTGTAGAAGTCTTTATTGTCTGTAGAAAACTCAATACCTAAATATTTAATTTTTTTCTTTAAATGTTACCTGCCCAACCAAAGGCAAAAATGAAAAAGGTTTAGGTGTCTTTAAAGGAAAAATATTGTTTTTTCCAAGTTAATTTTGTAGTTAGAGACTTCTGAAAAATCATTAACAGCCTGCAATAATTTGTCAGTGTCAGATATTGGAGATGCACAATAAATATTAAGATCATCCGCAAAAGCTGCCATTAAGATTTTAGTTCCATAAATTATTGGGACATTATGATAGACATTCTGTTTAATATATAAGAAGAGAGGTTCAAGATAAAGATTAAATAGTAAAGGGGACAAAGGGCAGCCCTGGCGTGTTCCAGTCTTAATCTGTATTCTTTTGGAGAGGCTTCTATTAATGCACAGTGTAGTATAAGGATTACTATATAATATTTGCAACATTTGAACAAATTCATGGGATATATTAAAATAAGGTAAAAGAGCAAACAAAAAATTTGCATCAACCCTGTCAAAGGCCTTCTGTGCATCAATTATTAGGGCATAGATATTAAGATTATTTTGTTTAGCAAGCCATGACATATTTTTAAAAATAACTAACAACAGAAAACATTCCGAGTGTAAAGCAACAATCTACATTGGCCCTTATAAGCAAAGAAGGCATCACCTCAAACTGTGTTAGACTTACATACTTAAAATGTATGCTATGCAAACAAACAGAAAATTATCAGTGATCTGCTCCCAATTTGAAGTATTATAGGTAGGTAGATACACTCGGATGAAGGTCTTATTGTTCACTCAGACTACCTTAAATTATTAGACAGTGCAGTGGTAGCCATCCATAACCTGCCTTAATATAACTGAAGCTTAATGTCAAATGTCATCCATAAACCAATGTGAGTATTACTACAGTTTACTCTATGTCTACCGTACTGATGGCATTATTCAGCTTGGTTATATTCATTCATGTTCTACTCTTGGTATCATGGAAATTTAAGCCATGCATAATGCATTGTGAGTACATTTAGCTTATGCCTTCCATGAATAGCTCTGCAGTTAAAACCATGGATTAATTCCCCGAATAGCAGTATATATATATATATATATATATATATATATATATATATATATATATATATATATATATATGTATGTATATTATAGTCTGGTGCCATCCACAGCCCATTGTGAGGCATACCCCTCAAACTCTAGAAGCAACTATTTTGAGCACTAAATGTATTTTACACACACACACACACACACACACACACACACACACAGAGTATTACTTAATGCTAAAAAGTAGCAAAAGGCATCTCCCCCAACTATTGCTTAAAAATGCAGTAAAACATCTCCCGACTGCTGCTTGAAATGTAATAAAATATATTTTGGAGTGCTTCCCCTGAGTGCTGCTTAAAATACAGTGAAAGGTATCTTTCAGTCTTTTCAAAAGACCCACACTGTCCTGTGATGTAAAGAATGCTTGCAGAAATCATTACCCATACTTGCATAACTTGGAGGAAAGTGGTAACAGTGCCTGTGTGCACTCAGCTGGGCAAGAATCTTATAGCATTACAGGCACTGGTGTACTTAGGAAGGCACACACCTTTAAAGAGGGCACATGCCCCAGTGTGCTCCTTTCTAGTGCCACCTATGACTGTAATTTGGGAACACATCTAAGGATTAGAGCATTAAACGTACCTCCCTGGACTACATGAAAAGAGACATAGAGGAGCTCTCTGATTATGCAGCCCAGGCTGTTATGACCCTGACCCTGAGAAGCATCTTGCCCTCACCAAGAATGATGCCACAATACAAAGACAAGATGATCAGCTTTAATAATTGGCTCAATTACTGGTGTCATTCTAGGGGGATCCAATGTCTGTCTGCTTGGGATGACATGCTGGACAAGCCATGCTGCTTTGCAAGGGATGGCTTGCATCTGTCACCACTGGGCTTCTGGATATTGGCTAAGGCTCTTGCCACCCCCATAGTGCCTTTTTTAGGCAAGGCTCAAAAGACAAACCCACCTCCTTAGAAAACAAAAATGGAAAAAAATTAAGGGTAATGCTGCTCAATGCCAGAAGTCTAAATCTCAAGATGCAGGCTCTCGAAGCACTCCTCAGTATGGAGAACATTGATGTCTGTGCAGTAACTGAAACCTGGTTCAAGGCTCCTGAGAGCACCCCAGCGCTACCAGGCTATACCTCGTATCATGCTTTTCGACCCAAAACTCGGGCCAAACCAAAAGGGAGGGTGTCCATATTCATCAAGGACACCCACACCTCCTGGTTAGTGGCAACACATGAAGCATCAGAGACCATCCAGGTGCAACTAACCATAGGCAAAACTGCTATACAACTGATAGCATGTTACAGACCACCCTCCCAATCTCAGGAACCCCATTCAGCCTTCCTGAAGACATTGGAGGATATGAATGTCTCACCAAACACCATCATATTGGGAGACTTCAACTACCCTAACATAGACTGGGTGCATTATTCTAGCCCTAACACCCTAGCCCAAAGGTTCCTGTAATTCATAAATTCAAATGCAATGGAACAGCTGGTCACCTCTCCCACAAGGGGAGATAATATACTAGACTTGATCATCACAAACATGGGGACAAAGTGCTCCACACCGGAAGTATACCCCTCACTAGTGAGATCTGACCACAAACTAATCACCCTGGATATACATATCCCACCTCCACCCCCAACACAAAAGACTACAGTGAAAAACTTCTCAAAATCTGACTTTACACTTCTTAAGACTGAGATGGTATCCTTTAAGCCCACTGGGATAGTGGAAACCACATCCCACAATGCTGAATCCTTCACAAATGATTTCTACGGAGATCTCCAAGAATGCATGGATCATGCAATCCCAAATAAAACCAAGACCCTCTCCACCAAGGGCAGGCGTCCTGTCTGGTGGACCCCAGCCATAAACAAATTGTATAACAAAAGAAGGAAGCTACTGCACGACAGAGCAAAATCCCATAAAGAGAAGGCATCTCTGATCAGCACTAGTAGAAAGCTACGTTCTCTCATAAAACCATCCAAGGCCAACTTTGAGAGAAAAATCGCTATGGACACTAAAGATAACCACAAGGCCTTCTTCTGCTATGTTAGAAACCTGGGCGGAAACACTCAGATATGCTCAGAGTTAGTTCACAATGACAAAAAAATACACTGAACCCACAGATATTGCCAACATTCTGGCAGACAGGTTCAGTGCAAATTTCTCCCCTCCCTCACCCCCAAAAGAAGAAATACTTATCCCAGCCGAATGTAACCTCCCTGTCATCTCAGATGTCCAGGTGAGAACCGCACTCAGCAAAGCTAAAAACACAGCATCAATGGGACCTGACAGTATCCTAGGTTGTGTACTACGTGAACTCCAAGAGGAGCTAAACACGCACATAAAAATGCTATTTAACCTTAGCCTTACTACAGGATATGTACCTGAACAGCAACAGTGGTCTCACTCCACAAAGGAGGAACCTCTACAGACCCTGGTAACTACCGCCCCATAAGCTTAACCAGCCTGGTCTGCAAAGCTATGGAAAGAATCATTATGGAACTCATAAATAGAGACATTGGGGACCTACAGACACTTGATCCCACCCAGTTCGGCTTTGTAAAGGGAAGATCCTGCCTTTTGAACCTGGTTGACTTTTTTGAAACAGTCACTAGAGCCATTGACGAGGGCAAAGCAGTCCATACAGCCTACCTGGACTTGGCTAAAGCTTTCGACACAATGCCCCACTCAGGCATCATAGACAAGCTCAACAGCTTAAATGTAAAGCCATATGTCACAAGATGGGTTGCAAAGTGGCTAAAGGATAGAACCCATAAAGTCAAAATTGCTGGAGCCATGTCAGACTCAAAGCCAGTCACAAGTGGTGTCCCAAAGGGCTCTGTCCTGGGACCCCTCTTGTTCGGCATTTATTTCTCAGATGTGAAAGCAAACATGGGAGGGTTGTGGCTGACAAAGTTCGCAGATGACTGCAAACTAGGCGCCATAGTCGATACACCAGCTGACACATACATCTTACAGAAAGGCCTCACTGAAATGGACAACTGGTGCCGGAGTCATGGCCTTAAACTAAATGCCAAAAAATATATAGTCATCCCCTTTGGGAAAAACAAAGTACCCACAAATTA